>NC_056735.1:1991632580-1991932580 GCF_019279795.1 Protopterus annectens
TTTTTTCTTCTTGAAATTCATAAATATTAAAGGTTTCTTCCTCTGTGACATAGCAATATGGCATATTATACCATTCAGATTTCTCAGCTATTCCAAGTGTGATCAGAATATATCAAATTTTTGTAGCCAAACCTTCCAGTTTTCTGTTAAAAACATTGCAATGAGCAAATTCCATGTGGTTGCAGCTGGACCATCTATACTTTGAAAAATTAAATACTCAGGGCTTCTCATGAGGCATACAAGTGAGAAATGAAATGATGGCTTTAATCATGCTTCCTAGAAAAGTATAGTTATCAGAAAAGAAAATGTACAGTCCACACCCTGTAAGAGTTCACATCTTAAGAGGAGACTTCACTATAGTCCTGAAATGGTACACTTGTTTGAGTTGTCAAAGTCTTAGTCTTGGCACAGATACATAACTAAAACTAAGACAACAAGGTAACATTTACAAGATAACATAATTTACTAAGCATGCACATTGAAATGGTCAGATTGTGGTATACAGGGCTGGAGTTAGATTGTTTACAAAAAGTTATGAAACATACAACATATTTCCATAAAACATGCTAAAATGGAGTGTAATGCTGTCATGCTATAATGCCAGAGTAAGCTATACAAGCAGTGAGTGTCAGTAACAAACTATATAAAAACATGATGAGTAATATGAACACATTATGAATTGTAAATGTTTGTTCAAACAGTTATGAATAATAGTAAAATAATAATAATAGTAAAATTGTCATATCTACAATAATATCACAAAAGCTGTGATATTATTCCACTAATACTTACCCTCTACCATGCATGGCTTTATAGAGTAACATTTCTGTTTTGAAGTATTATGAAAATATGGGTCTATATTAATTCATTGAAAGACGCATTCTGCGAATACATCATCATTGATCACCAGCCGCTGAAATTCACTTCAGCGAACTGTGGAATTTTTCTCAAGGTTCGGAAACACTTGGCCATCACCTCAGCTTTGCCCTTTTCCCCACTGTAGTGTGATCTCGGAGTTGGTATAAATAGTTAGGGGGATGTGGGGGGCTTGGGTGGATTTGATTTAGTGCATTGTGTGTTCCGTATGGTTGGTGGGCTAGTGTTTTCGAACCGTGGGATAAATTCCATGGTTTGTTGAAGTGAATTTCGGCAGCTGGTGATCGATGAAGACACATTCGTAGAATACGTCTTTTAATGAATTAATATAGTCCCAAAAATATTGTATGTATAATGTCATGGATTGTGCAATATCATAAAATTGTATTGGATTACCCACTGTTGTTATACATCACTGGAATGCTCTTAACAAATGAACAATTCTCTCACTAGTATGTTGGCATATTTTACATGCTTACAGAGATAATATGCCTTTGACAATAACACTAACCATTTTTGGAAAATAAAAAAAAATAAACTTTGCTTTTCTAAATCTGCTTTATGAAGTCACCATCACCAGGTAGAGCTCTGAAATTAAAACCAATCTGTAGCAAATCGTTGAAGAGTTTTCATACTTTGCATTTTTTTGCAACTTGCATTATTTATAAGACATTCCCTATTATATGAGGTGAATTTTCAATGGATTTTGCAAAAAAGGTCTCAGGAACTAAGACGTTTTTGGCTTAAAAGACCTTAGGAAGCAATGTGATTAATTAGCCTCCTGCTATTTAAGAGTTAGTTAAAAAAAATAAAATATTTCAAACTGCAAATCATATTATCTATTGATTATTTGTTCACTGGGTTGGTGTACTGGTCCACTGACCTTTTCATCATGATCAGGGCTAGAGAGGCAAAAATGCAATAATGTTTAACAACATACAACTGACCAGAATCATGCCAAGTAGTACTTAACATAAGAGAAATAAACTATATACAATAATAAACTACGACAGTGTGCAAAAAGTAAGAACAGAGGGTATCATAACTTGCAACCTCTTAGCAGAAGAAATCTGGACAAAGCTGAAAATAATGGGGAGGGACAAAGGCCTAAAAATAGGGACACATTTTAAATACTGCTCTTAAAAACTTAGAAAGTTGCTAGAATATAAGGTTTTGTGTTACCATGCATTTTCTGAAGAACATGAAGTCTGAAACTCAAATGTCTGTCACCATTTATTGAATTCAATCATTGACTTGCCAAAAAACACACATTTTTATGAGGAATAGACTAAAATATGAGCCAAAATTTGTGAAAATCTAGACATTTGAGAGGTATGGAGAGTTTGCATTAGCAAAACATACATTATTGGCAAGATGGCTGGAGTATACTAGTAGAATGCCACGAACTGTAAAAGCTAATGATATACAGAAAGCACAAAAGAGTACAGACAGTGTATGCATATAGTGAAGTAATAAGAAATACTAAGGGGAGGATGTGAGATCCTTCTAACAGGAGGAGAGAATTAAAGATAAATTAAAGTTATAGCTGAGTATGCAAAACTTATAACTGCACAGTAATAAAACAAAGAGAGAGAAGGAAACAGAATTACATGTGGTTAAAACAGAAGCAGATATTATTTGTTATTCAGTTATTTCATTTGGTCAGGAAAATGAGAAAAATCCTTCACACTTATGAAATGGTATATAAAAATCAGCATGTAACAAGATTACATATTCCTCATTCTGAAGACGGTATGGGCCTCCTTGAAATTGATTGCATGTCATCTACAGTCATAGAAATGCATACATATCTGCTGATGTCACCAGATCCAAACATAGTGAATGTTTCGAAAGATGAAGAGAACAAATCTAAGGTGACTTCCCTGCTTAGTTTAGCTGAAGCATATTAGTGTCAAGCAGGAATGGAAACCAAATCAGAAGCAGATAAAAATCAGGCAGTGACTGAATTTGCCAAAAAAAATATATATATACATGAAAGAGTATGAGAAGAAGGATCAGATGAGAAGGCAAAAAATGTGATAAAGACATAAATATAGTTGCAAGTACAGAAAACTCCTCAAACAACCTCTTGTTGATCAGGCTCTGATGCAGGAATGGTTCAGGAGTAGTGAATTTAAACTAAAAGATGATAGGTTAGTATTAGCAGCCCAGGATACCAGACTAAGTACCCGTTGCTTTACAAAGGCAATTGAACATGTGGGAGCAATACATAATTGCAGGTTCTGTAAAACAGAACCAGAAACAGTCACACATTTTGTTGCTGGGTATGATACACTAATGGCAAAGGGCCTGTATACTGAAAGAGCCTGGACTCTTGTTCATAACGCAGAAAGTTACCTTTTCTTGGCTCTTCATAAAGAAGTTCTTTACTTTTTTGCTAAAGTTATTGGCTTATCTCCTTCTTGTTGTTTGCTCCCATCAGCTATCCCCCAAGAAGTTCTTTACTTTTTTGCTAAAGTTATTGGCTTATCTCCTTCTTGTTGTTTGCTCCCATCAGCTATCCCCCATACCTATTGTCCAGGTAAGGACCTTCATCCATGTGGCATCAAGATTTTTAGAGTAACACTAACTTTCCATTAGCCTGCTTCAGCTTTGACAAGCAGCTCTCCCATATTTCTGGCCTGCGGACTCATAGGTTCATAGGTAGGTACTAGGCTATTGGCCCTAGGGCCTATATAAGCCTAGCCAAAAAGGTACCTTGGCTTTTGCCACCCAAGAAAATTATTTTCCTGTGCCCCTGTTGAGCAGAGCCACAGAAGTGACCCCCAGGTGAATTTCCTATCTCCCATCCAGTCATCAAGATTTTTCTTGAAGAGTGCTAATGAGGAGCTTTGTTTGATATAGATAGGTAGTTTGTTCCAGAGTTTGGGATGTCTTTGGGACAGGAATCTAACCCTTCATCATGTTCTGTTTATTGTGGTGACAAGGTTTAGGTCTCTAGAGAGTGTAGCTCAGAGGGATTGGGATTTCTTTAAGTGGAGCATGTCCAACAGCTCTGGGTTTGACATAGCTTTGTATGTTAGGCGGAGATCGCCTCTGAGTAGGCGATATGCGACAGAGTAAAGCTGGAGTATTTTGAGATGGTCTGCATAGGGCATCTGTTTGAGAATGGCAGTTCTCTTTGTGAGGTATTTCTGCAGCCTTTCCAGTTGTTGTAGATGTCTTGTGAGGTACATACCAAAAGGGGCGCTGTATTCTGTAATGGGTCTAATGAATGATGAGTAGAGGGGAACAATGACCTCTTTTTTCCTGGATGAGAAACCTTTTGTGATGAGGTGTGCCATATAGAAGGATTTCCTGACTACTGTGGTGATGTGATTATCAAAGGAGAGACTACTGTCCACCTGCGTCCCAAGGACTCTTATCACACTTTCAGTGTTAAGTAGACTACTGCATATGTGGTAGTTCATGGGTAGAGAGTTTTTACCAAAAGGGATGACAATGCACTTTTTGGCATTGAGCTTGAGGCCATGGCCAGGCATCTGTCTCAGTTAGGCCCTTTTGTAGGATGTCAACATCGTTAGGAGTTTAAATTATGGCTCCTAGTTTGCAGTCATCTGCGAACTTCATTAGCCAAAGACCTTCTCTGTTAGCCGGTACTTCAGAGAAGTAGATACCAAACAGGAGAGGACCCAAGAATGAACCCTGTGGTACTCTACTTGTCACTGCTCTGAAGTCGAATTTGGAGTCTGCTACTTTCACAGTGTGGATTCTGTCAGTGAGCCAGATGGGAACCCATCTTGTGACATAGAGATGTGTACATAGTTTAGTGAGTTTATCTATAATTCCACAGTGGGGGATGGTGTCGAAAGCCTTGGTGAGATCTAGATAGTCTGTGTGATCCACCTTACCCTCATCTACGGCTTTGGTGGCCGCTTCAAAGAAGTCTATCAGGATTAGGAGACATGATCTGCCTTTTACAAACCTGAACTGGGTGGGGTCCAGAGTTTGGAGATTACTAATGTCATTGTTTATAAGTTCCATGATGATGATACATTCCATAGCCTTGCAGACCAGGCTCGTCTGGCTAATGGGACAGTAGTTCCCGGGGTCAGTGGTGGCTCCCCCTTTGTGGAGTGGGATGACCGTCACTGTGCACCATTTAGTGGGCACAAAGCCTGAGGTAAGGCTATGATTGAACATGATATTTAGGTGGGGTGCCAGTTTGTTCTGTAGTTTGTGTAGAACGCAGCCTGGAATGTTGTCAGGTCCCATGGATGCTGTGTTCTTGGCTTTGGAGAGTGTGGTTTTTACCTGTGCAGCCGTGATTACAGGAACTTTGCATTCTTCCGGTATAGAGATGGGCCCTTTAGGGGGTAAGAGGGGGGTTAAGTTAACACTGAACCTATCTGCCAGGATGTTGGCAATATCAGTTGGTTCTGTATATTTAGTGCCATTGCGCTGTAACTCAGAGCAGATCTGATTGTTGCCATTGAGATTCTTGACATAACTATAGAATGCTTTGTGGTTGTCTTTAGAATCAGTGGCGATTTTGTTTTCATAACTAGCTTTGGAGGATTTTATGAGGGATCTCAGCTTCTTTCTGAGGCTGACCAGGGAGTTCCTCCAATCATGGGATTTTATTCTTTTTTGCAACAGTTTCTTTCTTCTTTTGTAGAGTTTGTTTATGGCAGAGGACCACCGGATTGGCTTCCTTTTTTGGAGGATAGCATCTTGGTTCTGTTAGGGATTGCACGATCCATGCACTTGTGTACGTGCTTATAAAGTGCATTTGTGTAGGATTCAGCAGTCGTACCTCTATTGTCTGTCTGCATGGGTGTCTTGAAGTTTGCCACTTCTGTCTTAAGAAGCATGAAGTTGGCTTTGGAGAAATTTTTTACGGTGGTTTCCCTAATGGGGGTGGGGGCGGGATGTGGATGTCTAGGGTGATTAGCTTGTGGTCAGATCCGACCAAAGAGGAATTGACCTCTGGTGTGGAACACCAGTTGCCCATGTTGGTAATGACCAGGTCTAGGACATTGCTGCCCCGGTGGGGGTGTGGATAAGTTGATCCAAGGTGTTGGAATTTATGAATTTCAGAAAACGTTGAGCAAAAGAGTTGGTACATGAGTAGTTTTCCCAGTTAATGGTGGGGTAGTTCCACATGAGTTTATCTTGGCTGTAGATCATATGCTAGCATGTAGGTCTCTAGGTCATCCTGGATCACTCATGATGCAATCAGGTCTTTATTCCTCTGTGCCATACAGCTGGCCCCACTGTGCAGAGTTGATGGAAGTTTCCAGGAATCCTTCCTCTCAGTCTGCTTATTCTGCTGAGCAGAAGACATTCTGCATTCGGGTAGAGATTAATCCTAACATTTGCTCAGTCTGAAGCCAGTTTCGACTTTCCTCAGATAGTTGTATGACATGGGTATTCCTTATTCCTTCATCTATACAAAGATGTACTCATCCTTCCCATTACTCACTCATATAATCTCTTAACTAAAAATAGTTTGTCTCACATCTGGAAAACTACCTCAGTTAAACTTCTTCCTAAACAACAGAATCTAGAGAATCCCTCCCACATTTGGCCTGTTGCTATACTTCCCACCCCAGGAGAATTTCTAGGAAAAATATCTACAATCAACATACTGGATACATATAACAATGCCACCTTCTCTGAATAAAAAAAAAAGGCTGTGGTCAGCATGCAGCACCATGACTACCCTATGGCCCCGACTAGCAAAATCTTAACAAAAGTGGCAAAAGAAAACTTTAGTGGGGCAGTCATCATTGACATCACAAGGGTATTTGACTCATAGACCACATACTGCTTAATATAATAACAAATTGGCATAAGTGATAAGGCCACACCATGGTTCAGATTCTTTCTCTCTCTAATTGGCTTTACAGGATGAACATAAGATCCTCCATTTTTAAGGCTGCATTGCTACAAAAAAAATTTCCTCTGAGGCCCATTCTAGCACATTTACTCTTCTCCATTTTTATCAATAAAATGTCATATGACCTACCCCACATATGACTTTCCTTGTATGATGATGACATGGTCATATTTATATCCATACAGTCCCAAACCCAAATTCAGACTCTGCTCCAAAATGACCTGCACTCTCCCAATTAATGGATACTTCAGCACAATCTTATATTCTAAATGTAAATGTTTGCTTTTTGATATCCATCAAAAGCTAGCCAGAGTGTACAGTTCCCCTGAATATTACATTTCTGAAAAAACTTCTCAGTAGAAACAACAACCTCCTTCAAAAACATGAGAATCTGGCTAGATCAATCTCTTAACTTCCATTTTGACATAAAAAAGTCATAAAAATCATCTCCCTTCTATTCTGTGTCAGGAATATATTTTCTTACCAATCAGTCCCAGGAAGAGCTGCAAAAGGCATGGGAATCCTTCTACCTGACGTGAATATGGTCTACTTGTAATAGTTGCGGCCTCCAAGAATAACATATTCATCTTATAGTCTATCTCAAATAAAATATACCATTTTAGAAAGTGGACAACCTGAATATCACCACTCTGACTTGAGAGTGAGTGTTCTCCTGTAGGTTCTTAATGTACAGGTAATACCCACTGAAAAACAAGTCTGCCACTTCACAGCAACAAATTAAACTACCAGTTAAAAATCAGATGTCTGCTATGTTTTTACAACTGCTAAACAGTGCTGTGTTAATTAGCTGTTTAGCAATTGTAAAATTAAAGTTCTACTGTAAAAAAAAATAGAGAATAAATGCTTGTGTGTGTGTTTCTGTGTGTGTGTATGTATGCATGTCAGAGTGCATGTGTGTGCATTTGTGCTTGCATGCTTAAATGGGAGTGAGACTGACAATGATGACTCCAACAGACTCTCAGTTATCACTTATTGTTTTAAAAATAAGAGTTATGAAAATCTTAATTTTTGGACCTTATTGACTGTCCATAGTCCATTGATTGCAACAAAGTCAGGAACAGTAAAGGGGTAGGGTAGGGTAGGAGATTGTTGCTATATTTTTTTTTCTAATAAGGCAACATCTGTGGGTGTGTTCACTCAATGCAATGTGTGCGTGTTTGTGTGTGTGTGTGTGTGTGTGTGTGTGTGTGTGTGTGTGTGTGTGTGTGTGTGGACATTAAATACTCAGTTAACTTACATTTTGGATGTAAAATACTTATTTTAGATGTAAAATACCTTCTCCAACAACAATTACATATACTACATCATGTGAAACATTAGGAGGAGGAACTATTTTACAATATATAAATATATATATATATATATATATATATATATATATATATATATATATATATATATATATATATATATAAAATAAAAATACAAAAAAATTTAACAGCAATAATCCCCAACAGAATATGTGTTATTGTGAAAAGAATACCCTTTCAGGGGTGTAGAGACCTGACAACAACACATGACTGCCTGCTTATCACTAACTCTTCCTTCCAGAAAAACCACTGCCTGACTCCCGCCAAAGCCAAATGACTTCCAGTTAGAGAACAGACCCCTTACTTGAGTCACTGCTCTACAAAATCATTACCTTGGAAACATCCTCACCTCTCACAGATAAAATGATTACCTTAAACCTTTTCATAAAAACTCAGAAATCTCTTTAATTCAATTCCCACCCCAAGCACCAAAGCATAACTACATTGTACAGACCATGAATTTTCTAGTTATGCTCCTAAACACAGAGAACCCTTTCCAAACTCCTTTCATACTTTGAATTTAGACGTCAGCTCAAAAACATTTCCATTATCATGCTCAATGTACATTTCCTCAAACAGTTTTCAACTTGCTATCTCCTTCATATCTACCCTCCAGCTGGGCATTCTGTTAAGTCTGCAAGTGCAAACCACCCATACTGCTATGGCGTACTGACATTCAATCAAGTCAATATTAATCAAGTTATGCTTTTATAAAAATTAAATTTTGAAAAGTGTAGCTCAAATGCTATTAAAAATGCTCTTCCTGCATCCCCCTAAATTATATATAACAATTCCACAACTGCACTACAGTGGAGAAGAAAGAATAAAATCACCTAAAAGTGTACCTGCAGGTCATATAATTCTACACCATTCATTTTTTATTCATTTTTTTCCATATGATAGAGCACTCATCAGTGAAGTGTGGGTAAGACGGGTTCCTATTAAATGACCGAAGACGCATTTTTTCAAATGCGTCTTGGTCGAACTTGAAAAGACGAAATGGCAAAATTACTAAGCGGCATATAAGCAAATTCTTTCCCTGGGAAAGAAATCGCTTGGCCGCGTCCATTAATTTGCCGTTTTCGTCACTGTAGTGCGATCTCAGAGTTGATATATTTAAGTAGGGGGGCTTTGCTATGTTTTAAGTTTTTTTTTTTTTTTTTTTTTTTGGAACAGCAAAAAATTGCTGTTTTAACCATTCGAGTTTGTAAACTTTCGCTTACATGGGGTCGATAAATCGTTCATTTTTCTAAGCATTCGATGATTTAATATAGACCTGGTAAGACTAGAGCTACATGCATTTTATCCCTTTTGCCTTCTTTCATGGGGGTGGGTTACAGCTTAAGTTTTTGACTGCTTAATAGTAGTAATGTTGTACTGTAAAGACTGCACATTGTCAAACATAGGTTCATAGGAGATTATTAGGCTAACGGCCCAAGAGCCCTTACAAGCCATGTCATATTTAACCATAGTTTCCCAGTTTTCAATAGCTAGGTCAATGAAGTTCAAAGAGATATGAGTTTATACTAAGGTATCTAATACAGACTGCTTGCGTCTATGAAGGACATGGGTACCACCCAGGGAGTAAATTTACGATTACCTATTCATTGATCTAGGCTCTGGTTGAAGAGGGTGAGAGAAGGGCTTTGCTTCACTTGAATGGGAAGCTTGTTCCAGAGAGGGGTAGTCTCTGAGCGATGTATCTATCTCTCTAACATGATTTATTTATGTCAGAGGTTAGGTTAAGATCCCTGGAATGAGTGACTCTCATGCAGTTTGATTTATGAATGTGTAACATTTCCATCAGGGATGGATCCCAGACTGCCCTGTAGACCAGCCACAGATTGTGCCTTAATAGTCTGTAGGAGACAGAACAGAGTGAGAGTGATAGGGCTTTCAATCTTTCTGCCTGGATTTATTTTTATACCCTGTATCTTACTGTTGAGAAACCTCTGGGGTAGCTACAGCTATTATGGATTTCTGGTGAGGTACATGCAAAAGGATGCACTGTACTCAATTATTGGTCCGATGAGGGCCGATTACAATGGAAATATAATGGCCTTTGATATGGATGCCATGCTCCTACTTATGAGTTGTGCCACCTAGAAGAACTTTCTCACCACTGTGAATACATGGTGGTCGAAGTTCAGATTACTATCAACCTGAGTACACAGATCACATAAATCTGGGTCTACTTTTAGGGGGGGTGTTGTCTATATTGTAATTAGTTGTGGTATTTGCATTCCCAAAGGGAATAATTATGCATTTTTTTTTGCATTTAGGTTCACTCCATGACTCTGGCACCAATCATTTCTCTGTGCTAATCCTTTCTGCAGTATATCGTTAACATTTGGGGATTCAATGATTGCCTCCAATTCATGGTCCACGAATTTGGTATAATATCTGAATGGAGAATAGTGTCAAATGCCTTGGCCAGATCAAGGTAGGTGGTATGCACAATCTTTCCATCATGCATGGTCTTGGTGACTTTCTCAAAGAAGTCAACCAGATTTTAACAGACATGATCTACCCTTAACAAATCTGAATGGGTTTGGTCCAGAATTTGGAGATTACCTATGTCCTTGTTGATAAGGTCCACGATAATTCTTTCCATGGCCTGACAGATGAGGATATTCAGGCTTATGAGTCTATAATTCCCTGGGTCGGTTATTAGTCGCCTATTGTACAGAGAGATGATTGTTGCTGTCCTTCATTCTGCTGGAACATAGCCTGTCTGGAGGCTGTAGTTAAATAGGGATCCAAGTGTGTCTGCTAGGTTATGTTTTAATTTATTTAAAAGGCAACCAGGGATGTTGTCAGGGCCCCTTGCTGCAGTGGTTTTAGCCTTAGAGAGAGCAGAGATGGTCTGCTGTCTTGAGATAATAGGCTAAGGAATGGTAACAGGTATACCTTGGGGAATGACTGGTGGGGATGGGGGGGTGACATTTGATTGAAATCTGTCAGCTAGCAGGTTGGCTATTTCCTCCAGATGAGTATGGGTGGTGCTATCCACAACCAACTGTGCGCATAACTGGGTATTCTCCTTATGATTCTGAATGTAGTTAAAAAGTGCTTTGTGATTTTCCTTGGCTAGGGAGGCTATTTTTGCTTTATAATTTGCTTTTGAGGACTTGACCAGATCTCATTTGTTTAGACCCGTGAGGAATTTCTTCTTCTGCTGATCCTGTTCCACTTATTTTTGGACATTGGTTTCTTTCTTTTGTTGTATAGCCTGTTTATGCGAGGGAGCCACCAGGGTGGCTTATTTTTCCTGCAAGACCTGGGTTTAATCTCGTCCAGTATTGCCCATTCTATACAACTGGTTAAATGGCTGTACAGGGCATTGGTGTACACCTCTGCATAGGATTCTGTGTTTTTGTTTTGTTTTGGGGGAGCTTTGAAATTAGTTATGACATCAGTTAGTAGGCAATAATTTGTCTTGGAGAAATTCTTTAGCGTTTTTCAACTTGGTAAGAGTATCTGGTATTATATTTATTTCAAAGGAGACCATTTTGTGGTCTGATCTTACTAAAGAGGACATTACTCCCCCATGTTAGTGAGTACTTTGTCCAGGATATACCTTAATGGGTGGGCAACCAGCTGTTCCAGAGCGTTGGCATCGACAAAGTCCAAGAACCTCTGAGCCTGCATGTTAGTAGTCATGTATGTTCCCCAGTCAATGTTAAAATCACCCATGACTAAGGTATTGGACTACAAGATGAGTGACTGTAGTAAGTCCAGGCGCACTCTATGTTTTTCCTGGGTCATGGTGGGGGACCTATAGTTAGCAAAGGTGTGGTAGGTGATTTTGGACATGGAGCAGCCCAAGACAGTCATGCTTTTTGATCAGTCTTGAAGTGTACTTATCCTTTATGAAGATGGATACACCTCCACCTTTGGATGTTTCTTGCTCTGTTGGTGGTCTGAATGTATGGAAGACATTGTACTGGGGGGTACATCTCTGATCATTTACACCCACATGAACTAAGACAGAGTCACACTAGTACTTGTGGCTGAGTGACTTGAGTGCTTGTGTGATCTGATGGATCCTGGGACCTGAAAGGCAGCTAACCATAACCTTCTCCTTATCCAGCCTTGTGAGAGGGACATCCATGTGTCTCACTGATGAGTCTCCTATGACCAGTATGTTAGGCTTTGTGGTGTTTGCCTTATGGTCTTGTTTGTTGAGACACTGGTGTGTGTATTATTATGTGTTGTGGTTGTTGTTTGCTTTGCTGTGTGTATATGTTGTTTCTGAAGGCAGCATTTGGAAGGCCTTTGAGTTTTTGGTAAGTTACCTGTGAGTACCACCACATATGTAGGTTTGTGTTAAATGTTTATTTAGTGTGGGAATTGATGTTTATGTGCTGACAATCTTTTTGACATTTGATTTGTCTGTATGTGAGTGTCTTCCCTCCAGCTTCACAGTATAACTACATCTCTCACATATAGTATTTATTTCAGGATTAAGTGGTTGTTAGTATGCATGAGTTAATTGCTACATTGCCTCAGAATGTCCATGTCCATTAGTCTGGGTACAGAGATGGTAGGAAACTGCCCATACCTGATATCAGTTTCTTACTGTGGGTTTTATAGTGGAAAGGAATGGTTTAATTAGACTGGACTGTGCTGGTGGGAACTATACTTCCTGTAGTCTAAGGTTAACCAACAAAGCGATAATTCTCAGTGCACAGCTAAGATGCTCCTATAGGAGAGTAGCTTCGTGCAAAAGTGAGGCTTATATACAGTCAAAAATTAACAGGTTTTAAGCTCACTACCAATCAGGAATGCACGCAGTAAGCCTTCTACCAGTAATCTCCAACTCAGATAGGTTTAGATCAGCACACTTCTGCCGCAAGAGTGCAGAAAAAACCTTCTTAATGTAAAATGGCCGTCTTGGAGCCCAAATGTAAGAATACAGCACAATCTAGATACAGCAGCCCTGACTATCTGATACAATGTAATAAGTACTTAAAGCAACAGCAGAACAGTACAGTTTTTTTATTTAAACTGCAGGAAATATAGCAAATATCAGAAGAAACTAGTACAATGCAATCACAATTATCAATGGAAGTGGAAAATAATACTTATTTTCATCTTTTTGCAGAGGATTGCCTTAGCTATAAGCAGATTCACTGGAACTCTCTGACATAGTCACCAAACAATGAGCAGCTTTGAGCAATTAATCCAAAACCCACACAAACGTGATGCTTATATACAGGCATAATTACTACACATAGTAATTTTTCATATTACTGTACTTTCTTGTCTTATACTGTCTTGTTCTTACCATTGTAATTATGTATTATATTCAGCGAGCTCATGCCTGAAATTGGTACAATGAAATCATTGTACTGCCCTGGTAAACAAGCAAACAAATAAGCAGACATACATTCATTCATAATACATACATACATACATACATAAAGTGCATTTTCAGGCATCTCTGTACACAGGAACTTGTAGAAAAATCAGAACTGTGGCCCAGACTGGCTGGTATGTAAAACCTTTAGAAAAAAAAGAAGTGTGGCCAGGCTGGTCAAGCAACCCCTTAAAAGGATTCTGCATCTTCATTCACCCTTTGTCACTGTACATATCTTACCATGATCATTTGGACACTGGGTTCACACAAGTACTTGGATTATGTTTGCAGGAGTCAAACCTAATCAGTCACCTCAGTGCTTTAGGAGTTCTCTTTTAGAACTCTTGCATTTAGGCTTTCCTCTTTTTCCATCCTCTCAAAAGCTTTAATTTTTACTCCATGGATTCGTGTAGCTACACCCTGTGGCATTCCTTCAAAGTGAAATCTCTTCATCATATTAAATGCTGTATTTATTTACCATTTGTTGGCCGGGAAAGTCCAAATAGGACAGAACCTATTTTCAGTGGATGCTCAGGGAGAAATGCTCCAGACACATGTCTTTGGATGTATGATGGGGCCTTTTGCAGTGGGTGCTTATTGCCTTTCTGAGATACCTTTTTGTCTGAATGGCCTCCACATCCTGTAGCCGCAGATGAAGTTTTCTGTAAGTCAGGTGATCAACTAATGTCTTATTTCCTTGTTTGTTATAAAGTTCCGTGCTTGATATATGCTGTGTTTCTTGCCATATAGATCATGCTCACTCACTGCCTGAGGCCAGACTAAGGACTGCAGTGATTAGGTATGCTCACTCACTGCCTGAGGCCCATACTAAGGACTGTAGTGATTATTTATGCTCACTCACTGCCTGAGGCCCATACTAAGGACTGCAGTGGTTATGTATGCTCACTCACTGCCTGAGGCCAGACTAAGGACTGTAGTGGTTATGTATGCTCACTCACTGCCTGAGCCCCATAGTAAGGACTGCAGTGGTTAGGTATGCTCACTCACTGCCTGTGGCCAGACTAAGGACTGCAGTGGTTATGTATGCTCACTCACTGCCTGAGGCCCATACTAAGGACTGCAGTGGCTAGGTATGTTCACCCACTGCCTGAGGCCAGACTAAGGACTGCAGTGGTTATGTATGCTCACTCACTGCCTGAGGCCCATACTAAGGACTGCAGTGGTTAGATATACTCACTCACAGCCTGAGGCCCAGACTAAGGACTGCAGTGGTTAGGTATACTCACTCACTGCCTGAGACCCAGACTAAGGACTGCAGTGGTTAGGTATGCTCACTCACTGCCTGAGGCCCAGACTAAAGACAGCAGTGGTTAGGTATGCTCACTCACTACCTGAGGCCCAGACTAAGGACTGCAGTGGTTAGGTTTGCTCACTCACTGCCTGAGGCCCAGACTAAGGACTGCAGTGGTTAGGTATGCTCACTCACTGCCTGAGGCCCAGACTAAGGACTGCAGTGGTTAGGTATGCTCACTCACTACCTGAGGCTCAGACTAAGGACTGCAGTGATTAGGTATGCTCACTCACTACCTGAGGCCCAGACTAAGGACTGCAGTAGTTAGGTATGCTCATTCACTACCTGAGGCCCAGACTAAGGACTGCAGTAGTTAGGTATGCTCACTCACTTCCTGAGGCCCAGACTAATGACTGAAGTGGTTAGGTATGGTCACTCACTGCCTGAGGCTCAGACTAAGGACTGCAGTGGTTAGGTACGCTCACTCACTACCTGAGGCCCAGACGAAGGACTGCAGTGGTTAGGTATGCTCAAGATGACGCAGTTTGCACTGGCAAGAGTGCTCATGCTGTCAACTATAGGGATGAGAGAAAAACATTTCCAAATTGTGGATTGAAGAAGTAGAGTCCTCAAAGTAACCCAGTGCTAAAGACCTCTTTGCAGATCAGCTGTTAGGCTAACTACATACCTGCTCTTTCCTCAGACTTAATGTTCTCCAGTTTATTGTAAATTCTCCATTAACAAGTTAAAGTATGCTGTGCTCCAAAGTGGGAGGAGCTGCCCCTCTAAACTTATGTTTTTTTGTCAATTAACAGACCCATGTCAGATCTGGAACACTTTACAGATTCATAGGTGTTTACTAGGATAAAGACCACTAGGCCCCTTTTAAGCTAAGCCATGTATCCCAAATATCTGACTCATTCTGGTACCCTTGGTAAGTGTAAACAGGGGCTTGGAAGATGAAAAATAACAAGCAGAGGCCTGGGAGATTAACTAATTACAGGCTGCCTGTGGCCATTAGAGGCATAGGTGCCAAACCAGGGATGAATTCCCTGTTCCCCATCCAGTTGTGCAAGTTACACTTGATCTGGGTTAGGCAGGAACTCTGCTTCACATGGATCAGGAGCCTTTTCCAGAGAAGTAGTCACCTCTGGAATACCTACCACTGTCTCCAGCAGCTCCTGTTTATATCACAGACAAGTTTTTAAGTTTTTTGAATGGGTAATTTTGGTGGTCTTTGTTTTGAGGATATGCAAGTGGTCCATCAGAGTGCAATCCAGCAATGCTTTGTATGCCAGGTGTATATCTCCTGTTTCACCATATTACCAACGTAGTGTCTATGTTTTCAGTTTTGACAAATGTAGCTGCTATCATTGGTAATGTGCATTCCAAGTAGCTTTTGATAAGTTTATGCAATGGGCTACAAACTTCACTAGCACTGAATACATTAATTTGTGTAATCTTTATACTTCAGCACATGTATTGTGTACAGTCTGATCAGGGGAACTAAAATCAGGTATTTTTCTGATTCATATTACTTACTGCTTCCTGTGAGATATTTTCTCATATTTCTTCACTGTTACTTGTCCAGTGGCAGCCATGATAAATAACTCTCCCCACATTCCTTACTGAGTTTGTAATAAACCTTCCAAGCTCACTGAACATGCAGATAACTCATCATTTGCTGTGCCTCTACCCTTTGAGATCTCCATACTCATAGGTTCATGGATTCAAAGGTAAGTACTAGGGTAGTTGACATTGTGGGACATTTTAAGCCTAGTTAGTTTCCCTTTTTGTGCTCAAAATAACCTAGCCTATTTGGTTACAGACTGGCTTTACTCATCCCATGGTCGATAATTGCATATTACCCCAATGAGAATAACTGGGATCATAACATAGATAATGCATGGGATTAAGCATTTAAGATCTGTCCCTGTTCATTAGTAGTACAGGGGGCAGTCCTGGGGTAAATTTCTCTTTCCCAACCATAGCTCCAAGTTGTGTTTGAATACGGACAGGGGTGAACTTTGTTTTATGTGGATGTCTGTTCCACAGCAGCCATATCCTCTGCGAGATGTATCTGTCCCTTCAAACTTTTCCATTGATGTTGCAGAAGATGTTTAGATCCCCAGACTGAGTATTTCTAATACCATTTGACTTGCTGATGTGCAGTAATTCCATCAGCAATGGGTCAGAGGATGCCTTGTATGACAGGCACAGGTAACCTCTTATCAGTTTGTAGGATACAGAGTATAACACAAGGCTTTTGAGTCGGTTCAAATAGGACATGTTGTTTAGGCCTTGTATCCTTTTAGCAAAGTATCTTTCTGTGGGTGTTCCAATTGTTGCATGTGTCTGTTCAGATGTATGCCACAGGGGCATTATATTCAATGACTAGTCTAATGAAGACTGAGTAAAGGGGGATAATGACATCCCTAGATCTAGACACAATCCCTTTGTTTATAGAAGATGCACTATACAAGGGCTTTCTTACAATGATAGGCACATGTTGGTCAAAAGTTAAGTCCCTCTCCACATAAGTTCCCAAATCCTGAACAATATGGATCAACTCTTTGGGGGGTATTGCCAATGTGGTAGTTCCCTGGAGTAAATGACTTCCCAAAGGATACAATAATACATTTTTTGGCATTTAGTTTCAATCCATGATTTTGGCACCAGTTATTTATTTGGAAAAAACCTTCCTGCAGGATGGCTAAGTCATTTGGGAATTCAATGACTGCTCCTAGCTTGCAGTCATCTCCAAACTTAGTCAGACAGAGCTCTTTGGTATTGACTTTTACTTCAGAAAAGTAGATGCCAAACAGGAGAGGTCCCAGAACAGAATCTTGGGCCAATCTACTGGTGACTGGTGTCACTGTGAATTATATGCATTCTATCTGTGAGCCAGCCGGTGGTCCATTGGGTGACATAGGGGGTTATTCCCAGTTTATTTAGCTCTTCTACTATGCCTGAGTGGGGAAAGTCGAGGTATGCGGTTTGTTTCCATTTTGGCGTTCAACCATTGCTTTGAACTTTTCAAAACAATCCACCAGGCTGAGTAAGCAGGACCTGCTCTTGATGAATCCAAACTGAGATGAATCACAACTGCCTTTTTCCAGTGCTGAGTCTTTGCTAACTGATGCACAGTTGTTATTGATCCACGTAAAACTAGGCTAATGGTATTCATACCTAAGCTGCATTCAGATGGGGCTGCTTCCTTTCATATTGTATTTATTTATTGACATTTGATTACCGGGAAAGTCCGACTTGGTAGAAGCCCATTTTCAATGGAGGCCCGGGAAGAAAAGCTCCAAATTATTACAAAACATTTTAAGGTCAACAATTTTATAATCTTCAAAAATAAAACAAAAACATCTGCAGTTTAAATAATTATAACAAATTAGACATAATATAAAAACATTGATTAAGAATCGATACAAGGTATATGACAATCATTTAACATTTAGAGAAATTTCAGACAGTTTGCAGAGAAATTAAAAGTAAGTTAGTCTAATATGAATAGGAATTGCAATATAAAGTGAGGGAAATACAGGCTTATGGTATATTTAGAGAAAGTCAGAGAAGAGAATTAGATAGCAGTAATGAAGTAAATGAAAAAGACAGTAAGGAGGTATAAGGAATGAAAAGGTACTTGTTCACATATAGGGATATAGTTTAAACTGGTTTTGAGCAAGAAAAGTGACAGATTTTAGCTAGGAAGTCTTTCAGAATGGTTTTGAAAGATGGAAGGGAGGGTATAGATCTGATGGGTACAGGTAAGAAGTTCCAGCCTTAGCAACCTTGTACGAGTAGAAAAAATGCCCATCTGATTTGTTAGAATTGTAGACAGACAAGAATTTTTGGTCACTAGATCACAGTGACTGACTGGGAACATAGTTGTCTATAATGTTTTTTAGTGCTGGACAGGCAGGTGGATGCTGGATAATTTTATAGGTGATAAGAAATTGTGTATATGTTAGTTGATGTAGCAGTTGTAACCAATTAAGGCTTTTCAGTGATAAACAGTGGCAACTTTATTATAGCATTGTTCAAGTTTTAATTTTTGTAAAGTCTGGAGGTTAGTATGGGTGGGACCACCATACAGAAGAGAGGGGATGAGATAAGTAGTTGCAAATGTAGTTTTAGTTCCATTAGTGAGAAAGTGTTTGGCTCTGTAAAGCATCTCTAGTTTAAGATGAGTTTTTCTTATGCAATTTTGTATATGCAGATCGAATGTAAGATTATCATCCACTCTCACCCCTAATAGTTTGCTATAAGAGGTGACTTCAACGGTTGTATTATCAACAGACAGGACTTTAAATTTTGTTTTTGTCATGAGAGAGGGATTTGGGGGAAAAAGTAGTACTTTGGTCTATTTTGGGTTGAGCGTGAGTTGTAAGTTACAAAGCCATGTTTCTATGGGTGTTAAAGCTTCCTGAGGAATTTTTGTTAGATATGCAAATGAGAGTGGAATAATCTGCATATTGTATTAGGGTGACCAGTTGTACGGACGTATAGAGGGTGTTGGTGAAAATGTTAAAGAGGACAGAACCTTGTGGTACACTGGTCGTGACTGGGAGGTAAGAAGAGAGCATGAAGTGCCATTTTACTGATATTGGAAAAGTAGCTTTTGAACCACAGAAGGGTTAGCTGAGAGAGTCCTTGTGAGGACATTTGAAGAAGAAATTTACTGTAACAAACTGTGTCTAAAGCTTTAGACAAGTCTAGAAATAAAGAAGACTAGTTTGCCATTATGTCTAGCTTTATTGACAATATCTGTTTAGGTTAGAAGGGCAGTGCTAGTACTAAGGGAAGGACAGAAGCCATGATGTGTAGGGGATAGGAGTTCTTCCTGCTGGGGATAGTTTAGCAATTGTTTTTGAATACATTTTTCAAGTATTTTGGTAAGGGGAGATAATATTTCTATAGGTCTATAGGTCTACAGTTATTAATGTCTGTTGAATTTCCTCTTTTGTGCAGAGGGATAATGTGTAACTTTTTCCAGAGAGGGAACATGGGATTACTGGACTGACTGATTTATAAGGATTGAAACAGGACAGGCAATGCTGTTGGCTGCAATTTTTAGATATTTGCTTGAAAGGTCATTGCCTGAAGAAAAGCACAGTTTAAGTTTGCTTAAGAGAAGTTTTATATAGGATGTGGGCAGAGGTTTGAAGGTGAAAGTGGTTGTGGTGATATGTAGTTGTTGGGCAGGGTTGGAATTAGATGTTGAGGAATACTTGGTTAGAGATTCTATACTATCTATAAAGTAAAAGTCGAACTGTATTGCAGTTTAAAGTGGTGAGTTATCGGGAGATGGGCTTGGGATGAAATTTTTGTCTGAGATGTAAGATTTGTTTAAAGGATGTCCACATTTTTTTAGGGTTGCATTTAATATTATTCTTAAAGTTATTATAGTATAGTTTTTTGTCTTCATTAATTTGCTTTTTAGTATGACTGACATTCTAAAGTTTTCAAGATGTTGAAGTGTTTTACATTTTTGACATTCTTTCCTTGCTTTTTTTTTTAGCATTGTACTCTTTTTGGATAGCCAAATTGTATCATTTGTTTTCAGTGTTTTCTTAGGAGGTACAAGGCTATTTGCGATATTTAGAAAAGCTGTATTGAATTCAATTACAGCATCATCTAAGGGGAGGATTTTTAGGAAGTTCCATTTAATAGATGATAGTGTAGTAATGAGCATTTCTGGGTTAGACTTGGAAAGGTTGCATGTTGTTTTTGAAAATATCCTGTTTAAGTAGATGTGTGCGTTGTCTAGTCACATAGACTGAGAGATGATCACTGAGAGAGTCTGACATTGTACCTGTGGTGAAGTATTTGCTAGGGTCTGATACTATGATCCACTCTAATAGAGAATTTGATATATTGCTACAATGTGTAGGGCTATTAATTTGTTCTGTAAAACCATATAAGTTCATGCTAGATGTAGGGGTGTTAGAGTTTGTGTTCAACCAACTGACATTCACATCACCTAGTAATATTTTTCTTGTGGAAATGTTATGGATATCCAATGTAGCATATCTTCCAGTATAGCTGTATTGTTGCCAGGAGGGATGTAAAGGACAGTAATACATATTTATTTATAATTATTTATTTTGAGTAAAGCAATAAGAAACTCTGTTGAACTGAATTTTGGCTGTAAGGGGAGATGGGGGTAAGTGCTGGGAAATATTAAAGCAATGCCATGACCTTACATCTTTATACAGTCATTACAGATTGTATTATAGCCAGGAGGTATAACCAACTGGGTTTAAGCCAAGTTTCATTTACAGTGAGAAAATCAGGCTTATGTTGGGTAATATAGGCATGTAGTAAAGCAGTTTTATTTCTTATACTTCTAACATTTTTTTAACAGCAAAAATTAGATCACCAGGGTTGGGGACAGGCTGATGTTGGGTTACAGAAGTATGTGGGAGAGAATCATCTTTGTGTTCTTTGTGATAGGTGGGGGCCAGGATTACGGTGTATATCTCCTGCTATAAGGATTTTAGTATATTGGAGAATTATGCATATCTGTTTCGTTGAGAGGATTCTTGCACTTAATTTTGTTTTGATTTGAGTTGAAGTGCAATTAATCAGTCTATAGTTGGAATAAAGGTGAGGGGCAATATTAAATAGGTTTGGTGCAATCTGTGGAGAGTTTAAAGAGGAAGTATGAATAGGTGGCTGGGACAGAGTTGGAGAGATGTTGTAAGATATTACTGAGTCATGGTACAATGAAATATGGCACAGGAGGAGGAGAAGAATAGAGGATAAGCTGAAGCATAGCATAATTAAGTACAGGAATCTGTATTTTATAGATGTCAGGTGTCGCTCATCCTTCACTAACATAGATGACAAGCAGGTGGGGTATTTCGTTTAGATGCTTTATTACATAGAAATACATCAGGATGGACAGCAGCTTTATAAAATATAAATGAACTGGTTAACAGACAAACCTTACATACATACATGCTTACATCTCAACAGCTAACTACAAAATGGCAGTCAGGCTTGCATGTGTTCAGTATTTATGCACTTGTGCAAGCCCTTGGATAGCTTCTTAAAGGTGCATACACACACATTGATCTACATCCTCCCTCTTAAAACGATTGCCCTTTCAAAAAACAGTATTAAAGTTAGACCTGCATTACCATATATATTAGAAACAAAACACAATGTTCACGTCCAAGCTGCTTTGCATCTGTTACAGAGTTTAGAGATACGACCATATCTCGTAACAAACATAACAATCTGGACCAAAGTTTAGCAACATGGACAGTCTCCAGTGAACAATTTGGATCAGGAACTTCTAGATTCATCACAGGAATGGGAATGTCCTCTGGAACTTCTTCAGGAATTGGAACACTGGCCAACTCACAGGCTATGTGCTGTGGTATAGGCTCAGACAAAGGTCTCGAATGCTTCCGATTCCATCTAAAAACTGCTCCTTGTGATTCCACAATGTATGATTTTGGCTCTGGACAAATATTCTTCATGACATCAATCCGGTCATAACCTTTGGATGTTTGCATCCTTACCACTTCTCCTTCTTGTAATGGATTGAGTGGTTTGCTGGTTTTATCATAGTAGGACTTCTGGATTAGGCATTTCTTCAGCAGATTGGTTTTCACTGACGTGTTGTTCTTAACACAAAATTGATTACTGATTGGTAATGTGGTTCTGGTTTGTCTTGACAGAAGTCTCTGAGCAGGTGAACCAAGATGTTTATCATAAGGAGATTCAAGAGATTCAGGAAAGCATCACTATCGTCTTCGTTTGACTTCTTTAGTAACTGTTTTGCACTTTGAACTGCATGTTCTGCCAAACCATTTCACTGCGGGTACTCAGGGCTACTTTTGTGACAAGAGTAAAGTCACATTCTTCAGCAAATCTTTTAAACTGTTGGCTTGTGAACTGCGTGCCATTGTCAGAAATAACTTTGTGTGGACAGGGAAAACATGCTGACTTTGAGGGAACATGGACAAAATTCTTGGTTAGGCTTATAAGGGCCTCCGGGCCAATAGCCTAGTATCATCCTATGAACCTATGAATTACCATGTACTGCAAAATGACTCTTCATGTTAGTAATGACAGATTCGGAAGTAGGTCAGTCTCGAACCAATTGGAGTAAGAGTTTACTAACACCAAATAATGTTATCATTCCACTTGAAGATGTTGGTGGCTACTTTTGACCAAGGTAGTTCCAGAATCCAGTTTAGCTGAAGTGGTTCCTTCTGTTGATGTGGCTTAGTACTATTACACACAGAACAAGATAAAAGTGCTCTGTGAATGTCTTGTGACAAAATACTAGCTCTCTTGCTCTTCTTTTAATAGAGTTGGTTCCTGGGTGACCACAATGCAAGATAGTAATGTGTTCTTGTTGCAAGGACTTTGGAACAATTACTTTCAGACCTTTCATAATGATACCATTGTCAGACAAAATCTCATCTCTGTATGGAAAATAAGGTTATACTTCTTGAGGTAAACCAGATTGCTTTGACTGCATCCTTGACTGATAAAGTGGTTGAGTCTTTGAAAATTAGATTTGTGTCTGTGTGATCTCTTAGCTCATCAAGATGTGTGGAATTAAAATTTCTCATTTCCATGACTTCAAAATCAAGGTTGTCATTCTTGTACTGTTCATTGGTGTTTCTGGGTGATCTGGACAATGTATCACCAAGATAAAGAAGTTTATCTTTCTTGTAGACAAGATCTAAATTATACTTTTGCAATTTCAGCATCATATGTTGCAGTCTGGCTGGAGCTGAATACGTAGGCTTTCTCAAGATAGTGACTATAGACTGGTGGTCTGTTTTGATCTGGATAGGTCTACCATAAACATAATCATGGAACTTTGAACATGCAAACACAATTGCTAAAAGCTCTTTCTCGATCTGGGCATACTGCATTTCAGTTTGGTTAACTCATTAACCCTGACTACCTTCTCATGGTGTCTCTGTGGTTACATCCGAGGTGCTGTGAAGCGATAGAAACTGCATGTGTTTAAACCCAATTGCCTTCTCCCAGTGCAGTTAAATTTGCAGTCAGATAGTAACTCCACTGTTTAAAATTAAGTTGAAAAAGTAACTGAACTTTGTCAGTTACCTTGCCAGCTTAATTTTCAGCATGGAGTTACATGGTGTTAATATTTCAGTTTTCGGAGAAAATCAACTTGCAATTCACTCTATATTTTCCTCTCCATAGCAAGACAATTTTCTATGCATTTAATCCGGAAAGTGGTGGCGTCCAATCCAAGCCACCACTTGCTTAACACCTCTACCCCTAACTTAAAAATCCTTTGGTCTGTGCAAATAAATAGGAGGTCCAACAGTAAAAATTCCCTTTCCTTTTCTTGCTTGTGTGGAATTTACTGCTGGATCCCTCTATTTGTTTTGCTGAACACTTCATGAAATGGGAGATCTGATATTGTTAATCCTCGTTCATTCCTTACGCATAGGTATCGGTTCCGACCTTGGAACCAAGCCGGCCATTTTCCAAGCTCGCATCAGCTACAAACTCTCGAGCTAAAACTCTTACACATAATCCCCCTCTCACTGTTACCCCAGATTTCGTTTGCCGCATTGCCATTCGGTCGTGTCAAGCTGCTTCTCTTGAGCTAAGTATAGTTATTTGTTGTCAGAATAGTCATTTATATAACTTTTTCTGTCAGAAAAGTTGCTATTTTGTTGTCTCCTACCCTATCGTATCTAGCGACCATTTTTCTTGAGTTTTCTTCTCTTTTCTCTGCACCTTTTACCACGAGGTATTTCTCCCCTACCATCGTTGGTAATCTTCCTTTTTTCATACCTTTGGGTATTCTTTTGTACCATTGCTGGTACCCTTTCTACTATCCCTTTTTTCTATCATGGCAGATAAGAAATTTAGTCCGGGTTTTAAAAGGTCTTCTGATTGTGGACACAAATTACCTACATCTGATGCACACTCTTTGTGCGTTTATTGTTTGGGGGTGTCCCATTTATCTGTTGACCCGCCCTGTACTATCTGTGAAAATTTTTCCAACAGAACCTTGTTAGAAAGGAAAAACAAGTTGTTGCTGAAGGGACTTCTTAGACCTCCCTTTTCAGAGGCTATTTCTGGGTCGGAGGTCTCAACCCCTCCTAGAGCCCATAAGAAAATTTTGGATGTTCATACTAAGGCCAAGTCTTTGCCTTCATCCCCGGCTGGGGACTCCTGCAACCAAAACCTAAAAAGGCTAAAGTTTCCACTCTGGAGCTCACTCACTCAGTCAGCCCCAGTGCTTTCGGTGCCTACACTTTCGGCACCGAGGCCATCGGCTCCATTAGTGATCTTGGCTCCGTCTTCTCCTGCAGCCTTCACTATATCGGCACCAAGGGGCTCCTTGGTTCAGACTATTATGAATACTGTATCAGCACCCACCGCTCAGTTGGTGCAGACCTTGACCACATCAGCTCCGACATCTTACTCGGAACCGATGCCTCAGTTGTTGGCTCCAATTTTGTTGGTTTCAGCTTCGGTACCGACAACCACTTCGGCACTGGTCCTTGTGTCAGTGCAGACCGTTACCTCTGCACTGATGACTTCCTTGGTGCAGACTCCCATAGTCCAGTCTCTCTTGGCACCATTGTTCTCGATGCGGACTGGTGAGATGGGCACCGAATTTGTCTCTTCTGTGGACAGGCCTGTTTCTCCCTCAGTCTCCGTGAGGTCCACTAGAAGCATTTCCGAACACGATGTGTTGTGTCTTGTGGATCAACTGCTTTTGGTCAGAGGTATCCCACCCCCCAGGACCTGTCCTTCCTTGGGAGGTGATCACCCATCTCCAAAGACCCCATCTTATTCTCCTCCTTCATTGCCTTTGAAGTCCATTGATATAGCTCAGTCTTCCCCCTCTGTGGTTCCCTTTATGGATCTCACTAAGGAACCGCAGTTGCCTTCATGGCAGGAAAGTTTTGCTATGACCCAGGATGACAGTTGTGACACGCATAATTTGCTGCTCCACAGCCATCCAGGGATTCCGAGTCGGCAGGCTGAGCCATTTAAGGGAGGGGTGACCCCTGTCCTGGACACTCACTCCTCTTCAGGAGGACCAGCCTTTCAACTGATAGAGAAGGCGTTTGCTTCTGCTGGTGATACTGGGCTGTCTATCCCCCCACCCTCCTCTGGTACACTGGTTTCACAAGTCACACCTAGTGGACACCGGGTGCAATGGCCTCAGGACATATTCCCACAGGAAACCCCTCTTCTGCTGTCTTCCCCAGCTTCTCCCTCTGAGGACGTCCACTGGAAAAGTTTGTGTAAGAGGAAGCACATGGACTCCACAGAGGAGTCCCTTACTGAAGACACAGACTTTGATGAGGGGGAAGGATCCCCTCGGTCACCCTCTGAGGTATCCTTCGGTGATATCCTCGAAATCCTTAAACAGAGAGGTGACTGGCAGCCCTCCAATCCGACCTCTGAGGAGTCTGTGTTCCTGCAGGCTTTTCACGCCCGGCCCCCTACCTCCTGGATTACTCCACCTGCCGATGAACTTGTCTGGCTCACCGTGCAGCGTGCATGGAAGGCTCCTGACACCATCGAGGCTATTCCCCGGAGGCCAGATAAGATTTTGTCCCCTCCTGCTACGGATCCCCATTGGTCAAAAGGTCTTCCTGTGGATGCTCTGGTGGTGGCGGGCGCAAAAAAAAGGATCTGGCAGAAGAAGAAAGCCAGACTGTCCATCCACCTAACAAAGAGTCCTGGGCCCTGGACAGGATAGGGAAGTGCACCTTTGCATCAGCGACCTTTACTATCAGGTCCCTGAATTATATGGCACACTTTACCAGGCTTCAAAGGGATCTGATTTCCGAGCTCTCTGAAACCTTGGCTGCTGCCATGTCTGATGAGGTCCGTGACAAAGTGGCCTCTCAGCTGGCCACCATTGAGTCAATATCTAACTCCTCTATGCGACTGATATCTTATGCATCAGAAGGAGCAGCTAGAGTGGCGGGTTCAGCTGCGGTCTTGAGATGACACACCTGGATGCGCTTGTGCAATTTCACGGAACCCTTTAAGGCTTCCATTCTTAACGCTCCCATTGAGGCCTCTTCATTGTTTAGACCCAAAGTTAAAAGCACACTGGCCAGATGTGAATAGGATGGTAAGACCCTTTCTGCCATAGGTGTCTGTTATTCTTCCCCTCAACGTGCTTTCTCCCGAAACCAAAAGAGTGGGAAAATATGGTTCAAGAAATCTCAGGGTCCTTTCCGTGACACACAGGCTGAGTTCTCCCCAGTATCACCAGCAGAAGCAAAAGCCTTCTGAGGGGGAAACTCACAGGAAAGATGCTCCTTTCAGGGCAGAGGGGATCCGCGTAACCAGGGTTCCAGGGAATCTTTCTCTGGCCAATCCTACCAGCTCTCCTAAAGAGCGACCCAACTGCTTTCCTCTGGAGATGGTTGGGGGTTGTTTCTCCTTGTATCCTTCTGCCTATCTATCCATCACCACCTATTCTTGGGTACAAAGGATTATAACCAGAGGTTATCATATTCCCTTCGATATTTGTCCTGTCCCTTCAAAGAAACCTTCCCGACGTTCAACCCAGTCAAAGGGAAGAAGCAGCACTAGAGATAGAAAAGCTGCTAAGAAAGAGAGTCATCCAAATAGTCCCTCCAGACCCTATAGGATCCAGATTCTACTCAAGACTATTTTTGGTGCCAAAGAAAACCGGGGACTGGAGACCAATTTTGGATCTCAGTGTATTGAACAAGTTTGTGAGAGTACAAAAATTCCAGATGGTCACAATACAGTCTATCCTCCCGCTTTTGGAAAAAGACGATTGGATGTGCTCGATAGATCTTCAAGATGCGTACTACCACATAAAAGTGGACAGGCCATCAAGAAGATTTCTGCACTTCCGTGCAGGAGCCAGTCACTATCAGTCCAGAGTACTGCCCTTCGGACTCTCTACAGCCTCCAGAGTGTTCACAAAGTGCATGGCAGTCGTCACAGCTCACTTGCGACTTCAGGGATTCCAGGTGTTTCCATACCTAGACAACTGGCTCATTTCTGCCCCCACCAGACATCTACTGGAAGAAGCCCTGGCATACTCTCTCCTCACTGCACAAAGGCTAGGCATAACCATAAACTGGCAAAAATCCAATCTCACCCCATCTCAGTCGACAGAATTCATAGGGGTTATCTTGGACACAAAGAACTGCAGTGCTGCCATTCCAGAGCACAGAAATTTAAGGATAAAGCAACAACTGATTCCAATCCTTTCAAGGGAGAAATCCACAGCTTACTCTGTTCTACAGCTGTTGGGTTCCATGGCAGCTTCCATCACCATTATCCCCCTGGCCAGGTTTCATATGAGGCTTCTACAATGGCTACTGCTCACGCAATGGTATCCTTTTCAGCATCCTCTGTCAGCCAAGATTCGAGTAACCCACAGGTGCAAACAGGATTTAAATTGGTGGATGACACACAGTCTGTCACAATGGTCTCGCCCCTTCTCCCCCCAGCAACCCAAGGCCACAGTGACCACGGACACCTCCCTGATGGGTTGGGGGGGGCTATGTCAGGGACAGACAGTCCAAGGCACTTGGTCCGAACTGGAGGCCCATCTGCATATAAATTATCTTGAGCTGAGGGCGGTGCTTCTGGCGTTGCAAGCATTCCATTCCCTGCTGCCATCTGGGATGATTGCGATTCAGTCAGACAACATGGCGGTGGTCTGGTACATCAACAAGCAAGGTGGAACCAAATCTTACCCCCTTTGTCGAGAGGCCATGAGGATAATGCAATGGGCAATGGCTACAAACCGTTTTCTTCTAGCAACGCACATTCCTGGGAATTCCAACATGATAGACAGACTCAGCAGGTGCATTCTACAACCTCACAAGTGGTCCCTGAATCCCTTGACAGCGGCGGATATCTTCCACCGCTGGGGCCATCCTTGTGCAACCTCTTTGCATCCCAGACCAACTACAAATGCAGCAACTACTTCACCCTGATTCCCCCTCCAGGACAGTCACCCAGGGACGCTCTAGTCCATGATTGGCCCTCGGGTCTTCTTTATGCATTCCCACCCTTTCCCCTCATTCCCCAGTTTCTGAAGAAAGCCCGTCAGTTGAAGAGCAAGGTGATCCTCATAGCACCATATTGGCCTCGTCAGATTTGGTTCCCCTTCCTTTGGCCTCACCTACTAGATCGACCATGGATTCTCCATCCAACCCCAGAGTTGATCTCACACCTACAGAATCTGATTCATCCCAACCTGAACAACCTGAAGCTCACAGCTTGGCTACTCCAATTCCATTAATTGCCAGGCAGAATGATCTTTCTTTACCAGTACGTGACATTCTCATTGCATCTCATAAGTCTTCCACTAGAATTACTTATCTAAGCAAGTGGAAAAGATTTACCTGTTGGCTGAAAGATAAACAAGTAGATCCCTTCTCAGCACCAGTGTCGATAATACTAGACTATCTGCCCGACCTTTTCCAATCGGGTCTATTGGCCTCTGCCATTAGAGTTCATTTGACTGCAATTTCTAATTTCCATGAGGGTGTCCAAGATTCCTCTTATGTCTCACAAATTGTGCAAGACCTTCATAAAAGGTGTGAATCATCTGAAGCCACCTTTTAGAGAACCTATTCAACCATGGGATCTATCATTAGTTCTACAAGCTCTGACAATGCCACCCTTCGAACCAGCTTCTTCTTGTACCCTCAAGTATTTGTAATGGAAAACCTTGTTTTTGGTCGCCATTACTTCTACCAGACGTATCTCTGAGCTTCAAGGTTTATGTATCAAGAGTCCATACTTGATTTTTCATAGAGATAGAGTGTCTTTGAGAACTAATCCTTCATTTCTGCCAAAAGTGATCTCTAAAATGTCTATTAATCAAACCACTGAATTGCCAGTTTTCTTTCTCAATCATTCAAACAGAGGAGAGTATTGCCTACATACCCTAGATATCCACAGGTAAATCCATTTTTACTTAAACAGGACTAGGTCCTTTCGTAAATCTGACCAGTTATTTTTGGCCTATTCTGGACCTAGATTAGGATCTGCTGTTGCTAAGGTCACATTAGCTAGATGGTTGAAGGACTGTGTGATCTTCATTTATACACAACGTAATATCCCATTGCCTACTACCATGAAAGCTCATTCGACAAGGTCGGTGGCAACTTCTGCTGCCTTCCATGCCAGAGCTTCATTACATGACATCTGTGCAGCTGCAACTTGGGCTACACGTCATACCTTCATCAATCATTACAAATTGGATTTGGCCTCCAGGGGAAGAGCATCTTTTGGTTCTATGGTGCTCAGGAATGTCCTTTCATGAGAGCCTCCCAGGATTAGAGGTAGCTGGGGACTCTGTCCCATATGTAAGGAATGAACGAGGATTAACAATATCAGATAAAGAAGTTATGTCTTACCATAACGTTCCATCTGTATTGTTGATACTCGTTCAGTCATTACGACCCTCCCTCCTTCCCCCTCCTGTGGCTTCTAGTGGATCTTACCATCCGGTTCTCTTAGGTTATTTGACCAGAGGTAGCCTCTACCTTCTTTTGACTTGCAAACTCAATCTGACGTAACAGGGAGAGGGGGATTATGGGTAAGAGTTTTAGCTCGAGAGTTTGTAGCTGATGCGAGCTTGGAAAATGGCCGGCTTGGTTCCAAGGTCGGAAACGATACCCATGCGTAATGACTGAATGAGGATCAACAATAAAGATGGAACGTTATGGTAAGACATAACTTCTTTTTCTTCTACAGCAGAAAGACCTGCACCAGAGATCTGTCTGTGTGAGTCCCTTCTACTGAATGTTTCACCCCAATCCAGAATAAGGTAAGATGGTGCCAGCTTTGCTGTAGTTACAAGAAAACGACAAAGATGTATTTTGCGATGGCAGACAAAGTATACTTAAAATGTAAAAAATTTAGCTTAGGTGTATTGTAATAGGGAGTAGGGTAAATATACACGATGCAAAGATCAAACCGTGCATAAAGTTTTTTTCTGCTGTTACGTATTTGAGATTTCTATGCATCCATTAACATTTGTTTATTAGGCCTTGTGCTCAGATATTTGCTAACCCAACGTATGCACGTTTTTCAGCCATTGCGCAGTGGAAAGCAAGTTACAGACACCAGTTCATGAAATTAGTATTGTTTCAATCTTTGCTGTCAGCCAGAAGTGCTCTTCATAGCACCGCAATGTGCTAGTAATAATGACTCCTGCAATTCGTACGGGGTTACATGTATCGGTGACATATCTAAATACAATTGTAGATTGAGTTGTTATAAGACCCCGTTGCTCCTGCTGCTATTGGAACGGTCTGAGTATCTTTATTCCACATTGCTGTCTTTTCTGCCTGCAAATCCTGATATTCTATGAAATGAGTTTACAGAAATGCGTTCTTGTCTGATAAACAGTTGTAACATTCTTGGAAAAAGGTAAATGCGTTTAAACGGTTCATTAGCAGTGTCACGGAAGAGAATGCTTCATCTGGCTTGTTAATTAGGGTTTGGTTTCAGCTGTTGATAGAGATTCTTGTAACTGATTTTGGATCATCAAGTATTTAAACTCTATAGTTCTATAAGATTTTTTTCACAAAAACTTTCACAACTTTTTGGGTGACCCTCTACCACCCACTATTGTGCACATCACAGTGCTGCTTTACGGTCTTCACAAAACGGCACAGGAGACTGGATTATCCCAATATAGCAGTATCTTGATGGTAGGGGAGGGATTTTCCTCTTTTGCCTACCTTAAATTCTACAACTTGTGCACAGCACACAGTGACATTACTGCATTTTCCATGGACAAGTTATAGCATGCTTACTCTCCACTGAAAATGACCCACCTGCTGCCTCCCTTTACGCTGAGCACACAGGCAGAAACTCCTGACCAACACACATACAACTGCAGTCAGGCAGAAACTCACTCGTCATTCCAGTATGAGCACAACAAAAAAACATTTTATCCCCATCCCTCCCAGTGGTCTACACTAGGAAATTGGACCTAATGCTTGCACCCAGCCCTCCTTTCTAAGTAGGCCCCATTCTTCAATAGTATAGAACCAGATGCAGTTTTCACACACTATACAAAGCCAATTTTGAAGCTGGCAGAATTTGCACAGTGAAGTATTATCAGTTGAATAAGCTATTGCCAAAAACTGTATTTTATTAAGTTCTGTTTTGTATGACTGTGACAAACATATCAGACACCAAAGATAACCTATTAGTACTGTCAAAGTACTATTAACATAATTTGCACATTATGTTAGAAAGACAGCAATGAATTTAAATGACCACATTACAAAACAGTTTTGTGAAAACTGAATTACATCTTCTTTTCCTCCTTGGATGCTAATGCTAAATGTAAATTTAGTTAGTACAGTTTCCATTTCCAGGTATAGAAAATGTTTCTTAATATTTGTCACATAAGGGAATTACTCCATTCATGTTATGGCCCTATTAGTTTTTATCAGTGGATAATAGAAAAATAACTCTGTACTATATTAAAACAGTTTGTAGTGTATGCTTTAATAAAACTAAAAGATGTGAGGAAACATGCCTCTTTATACTTAACTAAAATTGCATATGGAATTGTATCTGTGGAAAAAAGACATGTTTTGTACCTTAAGTCAGTGTTAAGTAATATATCTGTATATGTATGTGTGCATGAGCTGAAATGAAATGCACAATGTTTTGCTCTCACCAGACAATGAAACACACCATGTTGTATTTCACTCCATACTTAATTAATATGCAAACTATTACTCAACGCTCCTTTAGATACTGCAAACTACTTGGATATTCATAACTTCAGTTAGTAGGATTTACTCTGGCTTATATGGTTCAATTATTTCTAACTATAATGCAGCTGATGAGTGTAGATAACTGTGTTTGTCTGAAGGTAATGTCCTTTGAAAGGACAAATTAAAGAACTTTTTTCAATATAGCTTCATTTAGCCTTCTTGCTTGTGCATTTTAGTCTATATACAGTGCAAAGTACACACAGCGAAGGCTAAACGAATGGATTGCACAGAAGTCACTGCATAGCTAATGTGGGAGGGGAAAATACAAGCTGGTACAGAAATAAGGAGACCCCATCTTCTCTCCACATGCTACCTGCATAGAGATGTTTCATTTCAGGAAGGACAGTCAGTTGCTGGAAGGCACGACTACAAAGACCAAATATTGACACTTGACAGCCTCTAATGCATTCATTTTCTATCCTGTTCTCTTCATGACTTACCAATAGAATAAAATTGTTTCCAAGGGACTGTTGGCAAGCAATACTACTTTACTTGTTTTGTGAAACCATGCCAGACAGCTTTCTCTGTCAGTTGCAGTATATCACTTGTTATCTAAAAGGTAATTGCAGACTGTAAAAGCCATGCTTTTTTTAAATATGGGAGCAAAGCCTCTGTCTGTTGGCAGAAAGCAACATCTCCCAAGTGTTCAAAAATCTCAGTGAGCCCATTAGTAAATGAAATATAGAATGGGCTTCCTCAATGACAGCCTCAGGCAACTTAGGCAAAGGAAACAACAATACTCTTGACATGTTCAACTCTGGGTGAGATGGAATGTCTATATAAAATGTACGCAAACTATTCATTACTGAAAAAAAAAAAATCAGCTATGTCTAACAAAATTAATATATGTTACAACTATAATTCACTTTTTCATGAGCATCACAAATTAAGCAAATAAGACTGCAAAATATGTAGTATATATTCTAATCCATGAATTGTTAGCATTTGATATTTTATTTCACTGTTAATTGCCACAGCACAATAATACACTACTGCTCAACTTTCTTTATAGCAAATGTCTAGCTCAACATCCACCACATATTCTTCTTTTCAGCCAACACAGCTACTTCAGCTTTATATAATGGTATTTTTATTGAGAATGATATCCCTTGTTAGATAATAAATTGTCAATGACAACTTTTTTATATTATAATTTTCTCAGACAGGGTCAGTTAACCAATGGTGGCAACATCAAAGGATAAAAAGAACTAAAGTTTTAAGAGTTTGGCATAATCAATTAGAAAGTATTTTCCTTTGGCTTTAGGTTGCATGTTTCCACCCAAAATGTTATTATTATTACAGATAATTTATTCTTACAGTTTTTTGAGTTATGGACTTCTGCACATTGCAGTTATTTTTCTCATTAATCTTTGAGGTTTTGATGCTTTATGAGGTACAAAGCATTTCAGAAGTCAATGGCAGGGGGGGCGTGGCCAAGGATGAACACAGGATAGCAGCAGATTTCTTCAGCTCCACCAATTTCATTACATTGACAGGAATTAATTACTTAAAAAATTAATTCTTGAAGTAATTTTCTTTCTAAATATGTTTGTTTTATATAGTTCTTGAACTATATCTAAAAAAGAAAGGAAATCTTAATAATATTCCTGTCAGAAATTACTTTGGAAATTTTCCTGTCAGTTTATCAGTCTGAAATGAGTTCCAGTAAGACAAATTCTCAAGACTCCAGCATCAAGAAAGAACTTCAGTCTCTGATAATTATAGTCCAGCAACTTACTGCTTAGATGGATAAAATGGATACTAAAATAGACACTTTCATAGAAAAAACTACAAAACAAATAGATTTGTTACATATGGACCTGCAACAACAGAAGATCCAGATGACAGGCATAGAAGAAGCTGTGAATAACATGGAAAATAAAATACAAGAAGAGGAAATCAACATTGAGTTTCTGCTGAAACAAAATACACATTTACAAACAAAGCTGGATGACCTGGAAAATAGATCTAGGCGCAATAACATTAGGATTTTTGGACTGCCAGAAAATATTGAAGGTAACAATATTACTTCTTTTTTAACAACATGGCTCCTTAAAACTTTAGATTTACCAGAAGCATTCTCTTTTGGTATCGAAAGAGCACATAGATCTATAGCTAATACCAACTTTAACAAAAACTATCCTAGATCAGTTATAGTTAGATTTCTATCATCTTTTGATAAAGAGATGGTTCTTAAATCTGCTTGGGCTAAAGCTCCTGTTAAGTTTAATGAGACAACTGTGCGTTTTGACAATGACTATTCTTCCATGGTAATTGCTAAAAGAAAAGTTTTTCTGCCACTAATAAGGGAGCTTAAAAAGCACAGTTTAAAACATACCTTCTGTTTCCTGCCAAGCTTAAAATCTTCCTTCCTGATGGTCCTAAGGTCTTCGATGATTTAGACTCTGCTTTACTGTTTGTCAAAGAAAAAGGATTTTGGATAAAATAGAAGAAATGGAATGGGCTAGTTCTTCATTAAAGAGATTGGCAACTGAAGCTTCCTGGAAGACTTCAGAGAAGAAGAAGAGACTAAAAACAAATGATTTGTTATATGTTTTTTCTCTCTCATCATTTTAGTTCATTATTAATCTTTTGAATATAGTTCCTGCATTTCCAGAAAGCCACAAATATTTTGGAAAAGATTTAATCAAAGTTATTCTCTATGTGCAAAGAAATGTTTTGTTTCATAACCAGTCAAAATGCCTGAGGATTTAATGGCAGGCTGTGACTCGATTTGTTTTTCTTTCTGAAAAAGTAAGGTTAGTAATTTGATACATTTTTTATCTTTATCTTTTTTCCTTCTTCTTTTATTATTTTCTTTGTTTAAACAATGACATTCTATTTAGATTATGTAGTGGGTAAAGGGTGGGGAGGGCAGGAGAGAACAGTAATGAAAATATCATTAATAGAATAATAACATATTTATTTCTTGTAAAAGTTTATAAGTTCTTCAAATGCTATTTCTAATTATACTTCCTTGATTATACTGCTTATGCTTGTTTGTAAATAATCTGTCATGCTTTAACTAATAATAATCAGAACTAAATAAGAGTAAATAATATGTTTTATTTTTAACTCTATTAATATAAACAGTAAGTAACATTCCATTGTATATACTTCTTACAGCTTTCTCTTACATTTTTATTTCTGCCTCACTCCCTTTTATTTTCTACTCTCTTTTCTTTTCTTTATTAATATATAGAATGCTTTTGACTGTGTGGGCACAGTGAATAATAGGATTTGTATGAAAATTGAGTTGGGAGAAGAATGCTGAGTTTTATTGCTTGTTGGTAATTTTGAGTTTAATTTCACTTGCATAGAGGCTGTGATGATCTGTGGAATACATTGTGGAGGTTCTGTCATGTTTAGATGCATTTACACTGCTAAATGAATGTTTGTCACTAGTTTTAATAAGTTTCCGCCAAAATGTTAAGAGAGACAATCTGGGATGTGGGCTGTCTTATGCACAATGTCCTTGAGTTACCTCAGAATCTTCAAATCACAGAATTCTCACAGAGAAACTGAAAGCAGTTAGTATAAACATTGACAAGGTTATCACACTGACACACCACAGATTCAGGAAAAATACTCTGTTCATAAAATATGTCAGTTATAATGAGTTTAAATGATGTAGTTTCTTGTAGTAAGTAAATGTCTTATTTTAGAAGGCATAAAAATGAAACATTTATTTAAATGTTTTGAAAATCTACTTAACAGCAGCATAATAATCTGTGTTAAAAATTTGTGTTCCAAACATATACTTTACTATAACTCATTTAATTCATCTGATTGACAAACATAAATAATCTTATAACTCTATTCTGGAAGAAATGTCATGTGATATATTTTAAAGCAGTAGGTTAGCATGATTGTAAAATCTGGTTACCAATATGTGTTTGCTGTGCATTGTTTTGTATAAAGCAGACAGATTTATTCTGGGGACAGCAAGTGGGATGGTGCTCTGCAGGGACACAACTCAGTGAGATCAGATATATATATATATATATATATATATGTATGTGTGTGTGTGTGTGTGTGTGTGTGTGTGAGTGTGATGGCTTTTTTTCTGAGAGTCTGCATGGCTATCCAATATGATTTGTAATGATTTCTATGAATACAATGTTTTACTCTATTGACAAAATGAATGTTTGCCACAAGTTTTAATAAGTTTCCTGCCAAAATGTTAAGGGAGACAATCTGGGATGTGGGCTGTCTCATGCACAGTGTCCATGAGTTTCCTCAGAAGCTTCACTCACAGAATTTTCACAGAGAAACTGAAAGCAGTTAGTATAAACATTGACAAGGTTATCACACTGACACACCACAGATTCAGGAAAAATACTCTATTCATAAAATGTGTCAGTTATGATGAGTTTAGATGATGTAGTTTCTTGTAGCAAATAAATATCTTATTTTAGAAGGCATAGAAAATGAAACATTTATTTAAATGTTTTTGAAAATCTACTTAACAGTAGCATAATAATCTGTGTTAAAACTTGTGTCCCAAACATATACTTTACTATAACTCATTTAATTCATCTGATTGACAAGCATAAATAATCTTATAACTCTATTCTGGAAGAAATGTCATGTGATATATTTTAAAGCAGTAGGTTAGCATGATTGTAAAATCTGGTTGCTAGTGTGTGTTTGCTGTGCATTATTTTGTGTGAAGCGGACAGATTTGTTCTGGGGACGGCAAGTGGGATGGTGCTCTGCAGGGGCACGGCTCGGTGAGATCAGATATATGTGTATATATGTGTGTGTGTGTGTGTGTGTGTGTGTGTGTGTGTGTGTGTATGTATGTGTGTGTGTGTGTGTGTGTGTGTGTGTGTGTGGGTATGTGTGTGTGTGTATATGTGTGTGTGTATATGTATGTGTGTGTGTCTGTGTTTATGTGTGTGATGGCTTTTTTTTTTTTAGGTAATAACGCAGGTGTTTCTGAGAATCTGCATAACTATGCAATATGATTTATAATAATTTTTATGAATACAATATTTTACTCTATTGACAATAATGAGTTTAAGTAAATGCTCATATACAAACAATTCAAGATTTTTTTGGAAGCTGTTGATAGAATTCACATGACAGAAAATAGATGCATCTTAATGCATGTAATGTCTGAATCATATTAGCCAAAGTTTTTGATTTAAATGAATGTTAGAACATAATTTTCTCTCCTCTTGATTTCTAACATTAAGATTATTTGAATGCTATTAGAATACAAGTGTTATATATTACATAGATCTATATAATAGTATGAACAGTTTTTAAAAAAAAAAAAAAAAAAGTTTATTTTAGTTTATATGATGCTGTTTTACCAAATGTGTAGTTTTGTCTTGATAGATAATTGAATTGAAAACTGTTAACCTCAGTTAAATATAACTAGTATTAAATTGATAAGGTGGTAGCTGAGGTACTGCTGCTTAGGGTAGGGGTTAACATGAGTAGTAAATACTGCTCTAAGTTGGAGTTTTCAACTCCAGGCGGGATGCAAGGTTTAATCCTTACATTATTTTCACTTGTTCATTGTTATATGTATATAGTTTTGACATCCACAATATATTTTGTACACTCATTGTCACTACAAACAAAATTGAATCCTATACAAAATCCCATAAGAGATTTAATAAATACAGCTATGTTTAAAGGTACACCTAAAAGAGGAGATGTAACATTATTTATCTTGTTATTTGTTATTTCGATCATAAGATTCTTGAGTTTTAAAATGCCAAATGACATCTTTAAAAGGAATTTCTTTAAACATTAATGGATTGAATAATCCGTGTAAAAGGGCAAGCCTAATAAGATACATTAATCTACACAAGGCCAATCTAGTCTTCCTGCAAGAAACCCATCTCTTGAAAAAAGATATTGATAAACTAGCCACTAATACGTATACAGTATTGGTTAGTTCAGAGCACACTCAGAAAAAAAGAGGAGTGGCTATTTTATGGAATAAAAGTATGCCCATTCCTAAAACCATTAAGTCTTATCAGGATGACAAAGGAATGTTTTGTATGGATACAATACAAATTAATGGGAAGACTTACACTTTTATTAATGTATATTGGATACTATATTGGATACCTGGAATTGGTATTAATACAGTGAAACATCATATTGATAAGATCATATCATTCTCTGTAGGGGATATTATTTTAGCTGGTGATTTTAATTGTATACTACATGAAAGTGATACTACCACTATAAAGAAAAGAAGAATTACATCTAATGCAAAACATTTAAATGATTTTGCTAATTCTTATCATTTGAATGATATTAATAATCAGATAGAGTCAAAATCATTACCATACACCTTTTTTTCTAACAGATACAAAACTTATTCAAAAATAGATAGGGTCTTTATTTCTAACCAGATGGTAACAGATTTAATTAATTCCAAAATCATTTCATGTCCTATATCTGATCATAACTCAATTGTTTTCGAATTCATGATAAAAAATACTCATAATGTTCAGATCAAAAGGATACCAGCATACTTAACTCAGCTAAAAGACTATAAAGAATATATACTTTCAGAAGTACAACAGTTTCTAGACATAAATAATACTCCTGAAGTCTCCATTGTCTATGTTTGGGATGCCTTAAAATCATATCTATATGGACAAAGTATCAGATGGTATAATAACAAAAGGAAATCTTGGGATAAGGAATTGTTAGATATTCAAAGTAAACTAGACTGTTATAAACATAATAATAAAGAAAATATTATGGACAAGAAAGTTATTAAAGAAATAAACAATCTAAATGAGAAATACAAAGAAATTTTAACTCATAAAGTTAAAATAACTTTAGAGAGATACAAGTTTTTGTCTTATTCAATAAGCCCCAAATACTTACATAGACTTAAAAATAAAACAAAAAGATTGAATAAACAAAACCATATCAAAGAAATCTTTTCTCTAAGGAAAAAGAAGAATGTTTCTAGTATACCAGAAATACTGGATGAATTTAGAAATCACTTTCACAAGATTAACCATAACAACATTAACATGGAACCTAAAGATAAAATAAAGGAGTTTATAACCACAAACATGAATAAAAAGCTTAATAAACAACAGATTAAACTATTGGACAAGAGTATTTCATATACAGAAGTTATTACACAAATAAATAAGCTTAAATCAAACAAAGCACCGGGTAATGATGGTATTATACCAGAGATATATAAAATCCTTTCTAAAACTACATATTCATTTATACATAAGGTTTTTATTCTGGCCCAAACTGAGTTAATAACCCCCCCATCTTGGCAATATACATTTATTTCACCAATTTTAAAACCTAATAAAGATCCAACTAGATGTTCTTCATATCGACCCATCTCATTACTTAATGTTGATTATAAAATGTTTATGAGTATTTTTGCTGATAGATTGAAAACAATTATCCCCGGCATTATAGACATAGATCAGACGGGCTTCATTGTAAATAGAAATACTTTTGATAATATAAGAAGAACTTTAACATTAATTGATTTTGCAAATAGGAAAAAGAAAGATTTAACACTTATTAGTCTTGATATAGGTTCAGCATTTGATTCAGTAAGTTGGGACTATCTGTTTACCTTACTGAAATGCACAAATTTCTCTGATGCATTTGTAAATTTAATTGAGCATTTATACAAAGGAACGCTGGCTTATATTAAGGTAGGAACATATGTTTCACAAAAATACCCATTCTTAAAGGTACAAAGCAAGGATGTCCACTTTCTCCACTATTATTCACTTTAGTAATGGAGCCTTGGGCTAATTTGATTAGAAACAGTACTGACATAGAGGGTTTTGAAATAGAAGAAAATACAACATCAAAATTCAACTTTTGCAGATGATGTTCTAATTACATCAGCAGGATCTAACTCTTCTATGCAGTCTTTATTTGATAAAATGATGAATTTTAAAAGTATTTCTGGTTTAATATTCAATGAAGAAAAACTAAAATACTACCTATATATACACGAAAAAATACTCTCATTAGTGATTTTACTAAATATGTACCCAACTCAGGTCAGATAACTTATTTAGGTATAATACTATCTAAAGATATTAAATCTATTATATATAATAACTATAATACCTGTTTTCTTAATATACAAAATCTTTTAATACCTGGAATAATATGTTTTTACTATGGAGGAGAGACTTACAATTATTAAAATGATAATATTCCCCAAGATTTTATACTTAATACAATCAATAATACTTTCACCTACAAAAATAACTATCAAGAAACTGAATACACTAATGTTAAATTTCTTATGGGCACCTAATAGACCTAGGATTGCATTAAAGAAACATACTAATAGCTGGTCTCAAGGGGTATTTCTTTTCCAGACTTTAATTTATATATTATCTCTTCTATTATAAAAGTTATTACTTTATTAATAGATCGGTCATATGTCGCAAAATGGAAAGATTATTGGGAGCTAATTAGTATGCACTTCATGAAAATCTCCTTAACACATAAAAATATGATTATAAATAACTCCATGTTGTGGTTGCTAAAGGAATTTTGTACTTCACCTATTACACCTAAACATATGGTCTGTTATCCATTAAATATTATTATTAGTTATCGTAACTTTATATTCATGCACCCTAAGTATAGGGAATGGAATTTTATTGTATTCCCTATAATTTATACTCAGGGTATGCTTATGTCATCTACTTCTGAAGGAGCTCATTTAGCTATAGATAATAATCTAAAGTACTGGTATCAGCTGATATCTGATAATAAAGTTAAAAATCTAGATTTCTTAAAACAAGAATTTGATCTAAGAGAAACTTGCTGGTTAGAGGTTCAGATCTTTAGACAACATCTCATTGATAGAATAGATCTAATGTCTATAACAGTTAAAGAATCTATTCCAAAACTGATTGATTACTTGATAATAAATTTACAGCATAAAGTTTCTGATAAAGGTAAACTTTCATATATACATAAAATTATCAGACAAGAAACTTTTACAATGTAGATTCATACTGGAATTATTTCACCTCTATTAATGGGGACCCACCAACTCAACAAGATAAACAATATATATTGGAATCTGCTTATAGAACTACATCTTCCATTGTCTGGAGACTTTATACATGGAAATTTTACATAGATCTTTTATACACCTTTGATGATGAATAAAATTAATAATAAAGATAATCTATGTAAGAGATGTAATGTAGAAATTAATGCTGACTGGGCTCATATGTTTTATGACTGTATGAAGTTGAAAGAATACTGGAAGTCAATTAATGAATTTTTGCAGGCTCTTTTTACAGATAATTTCATTATTTCTAAGTCTCTTATATTATTCAACACACCTGTACCTCAATATGTTAAAAAGATTAAGCTTCCCTTGTTATGGTCTATCCTAGCAGTGGCTAGGAAAATAATAACTAGAAATTGGATTTCAGATACACCTCCTTCGTTCAATGAATTTAAAAATGTTATGAATATAATGTGTCATATGGAAATAAGCACAATTAGAATGAGAACAACGAGAAAAACATCACATTTTATTGTATGGGATAATTTACAAAATTTGTTAAAAAAATTCTAATTTCAATAGCACAGTATTTTAGTTTAATTAATTGATCTGATTGTAGTGGATGTCTTTGTAAATACTTTAGTTGTTTTGTTGAATATTATAATAATACCTATTTTTAATTATTTGTATAAAATTGTTATGATATTTCTCTTATATGTTAAAACAATAAACTTGTTTTGAAAAAAAAAAAAAGAAGTCAATGGCAGCACCTTGTGTGTGAAGCTCTTGCATTCCAAAATCTTCAGGGGGGGGGGTCCTCCCAAGTCAGAGATAATTACTGGAATGTATACAATCTTTATATTTAGGACATTAGCTGAAGTTCAATTTTATCCAGTAGTTATATTTTGTGATTATTTTATTTGCCTTCTTTATAATAGAAGACATTTATTTTTGACACCCAACAGTGACAGCATTTAATAAATTTAATAAGTTCAGAAAATAAAGGTGTAACTGCATTTTTCCAGTTCTTTGTAATCATTATTCTGTTGTTAATAAGCTCCAGAGACGTGGGAATTGAGACTTGGGCACCATCTGGGAACTGCAGTTATAATAAATTTATCAATTCACAATCTTTGCAAGACACTTTATTTTTTCCTAATAGTTTGTCAGACTTTGTAATCGTAAACCATTCACTGCCAATCTGCTTTGATGAGGATTTGCACCTCCAACAACTAATGCTTTCCTTTTTGTATATAATTGCAGTTATATTTGGAGTGATTTTTGTAAAATAACTCTCAAAACAAACATGACTTTTTTGAGGATGTTAAAATCTTTTTTTATCCAGTGTGGTTAAAGTTGGGCTCATTTGGAGAGCATAGTCATAATTATTTTATAAATTTTAGATAAATATGATCACCTAGTCTCACCATTTATTGGATCATAGGAGGTTACTAGGCTAATGGCCCTAGCTGGACTGGTCCTGGTTGGAAGAAAAATTACAAGTCTAGCCAAGTTCAACCTGTGTTCCCCATGGGACTTAAGATATTGTCGATGTTTACAAGCCAATCTAAATCAGCATCTACTGCTGCTATCCAAGGGGGACACAGGTAAAAACCCTGGGGTGAATTTGCAGTTTCATTCCAGTAATCCAATTTATGCTTAAATAGGGTCAACAGGGGGCTTGGTTTAACTTGAACTGGAAGTTTGTTCCAGAGGAGAGGTAACCTCTGTGAGGCATATCTCTCTTTCCAGCAAGTCTTGTTCATGCCACAGGCTAGTTTAAATGTGGGTCATGTTCTCAGTGCAAGTATATTTTGGGCACTGTTAATGCTACTGTAAGAACATAGCCCAAAGTTATTTCTTAAAACGGGGACTACGACTGTTGAACAAAGAAAGTTGTATACTAGCTGTTTAACATCTGTCATTTTTTGTTGGGAAAACTGAATGAGCTTTGTGTTCCAAGCTTAATGAACATGTATTTGAGATTAAAAGGGGAGATTAAATTAATGCCCCAAGTAAGCATTTTAAAATGTGTTCTAATTCTAAGACATTTGTTTTTTTCATTCTTGAAAAGGTGGCATTTAATGAAAGGGGAGGTAATTGGGAAGAAAAGTTGAATTTCAGAGAGTTATAGTGGCAGATACTTTTAGATGCGGGCACAACACCAGGTTTAAGGTCCCTAGAGCGAGTGGATCATGGGCCATTTGACTTACAAATGTGTTACATTTCCATTAAGGCAGGCTTAGAGGTTGCTCTGTATGCAAGGTACAGGTCATCTCTGAGTAGTCTGTACAATACAGAGTGCACTGACAGTGACTTCAGTCTGTCCATGTATGAAATGTACTGAAGACCCTGAAGTTTATTTGTGAGAAACCTTTGAGGTCTCTCCAGTTGCAGCAGGTGCATGGTAAGGTACATACCAAAGGGAATATCATACTCTATTAAAGGCCTGATGAGGGAAGACTACGGGGGGTTATAACCTCTTTAGTTCTAAAAGCTATGACCTTACTTATGAGGTGAGCAATGTAGAAGGCCTTCCTAACCACTGTGGAGACATAATGATCAAAGGTAAGGTTGCTGTCACCCTGTGTGCCCAAATCTCTCATCACTGATTTAGCGCTTAGGGTGTCGTTATTAAAACAATAATCTAGAGGGACATTACCCTGGCTGAAGGGGATGACAATGCATTTTTTTGCATTGAGTTTAAGTCCATGACTTTGGCACCAATCATTGGTTAGCATAAGTTCTCCTTTTAGAGTATTGACATTATTTGGGGGCTCTGTAACTGCACACAATTTGAAGACATCAGCAAACTTTGTCAGTCAAAGACCTTTTGTTTTTGCCTGTACTTCTGAGAAGTAGATTCCAAACAATAGGGGCCCTACCACTAATCCCCATGGAACACCACTGGTAATAGGTCTGCTGGTGGAGGTGGAATCCTCTATTTTGAGTGTGTATGTCAGTAAGCCACTTTGCAGCCCATTTGACAATATATGGGTTGATCTCCAAGTGGGTGAGTTTTTCAATGATGCCTGAGTGGGGGATTGTGTCAAAGGCCTTGGCTAAGTCCATGTAGGCCATATGCACAGATTTGCCTTTGTCCAGGGCTCTGATGACCTTCTCGAAAAAGTCCACTGGCTCAACAGGCACAATCTCCCCTTTAACAAAAATCATACTGGGTCAGGTCAAGCATATGAAGGTCTCATATCTTTGTTTATAAGGTCAATGATGATTCTCTCCATGACCTTGCAGATAAAGCTGGTCAGGCTTATGGGTCTACAGTTCCTGGAGTCAGTGGATATACCCCCTCTGTGCAAGTGGATGATGGTAGCTGTTTTACATTCAGCAGGGACAAAACCAGTGCTTAGGCTGTGGTTAAAAATAGTGCTCAATGTTGTTACTAACTCCTACAATGCAGTCTGGGATGTTATCAGATCTCATAGAGGCTGTGTTTTTGGCCTTGCAGAGAGCGGTTAAGACCTGCGCTTTAGAGTTAATAGGTGGACAACAGGTGGTAGGAATGCTGTGGCAGGGACAGGGGTGAGAAATTTTCACAAAACCTGTCCACTAGCAGGTTGTCTATCTCTATGGGTTCAGTATATGTTGTACAATTCACCACAAGTTCAGCATAAATCTGGGCATTTCCTTTACGGTTTCAGATGTAGCTAAGGAATGCCTTATGGTTATCCTTAGCTAGGGATGCTAATTTTGATTCATGGTTTGCTTTAGAGGACTTTACAGGATGTCTTATTTGCTTGCTCAAGCTGAGAAGGGTGTGCTTCTAATTCTGAGACCATTCCTTCATGTTCTTAGACAGCAATTTCCTCCTTTTTATTGTATAACCTGTTTATGGCAGATGTCCACCATGCAGGTTTCTTTTTTCTAGGGAATGTTGCTTTGGTCCTATGAGCAGAGGCAATACAAGTGCGTAGGTGTTTATACAGAACATTGGTGTATATCCCATTATAGATGTCCTTGCAGTCAGAGGGGACATGTGCTTTGAAACTATTAATGGCATCTCTTAAGAGGCTATAGTTAGCTCTGGAGACGTTTTTTAGCTTAAAACCTCCAAACAATTTCTAAAACTTGCAGCCCCATCAGTTGGCTACCCAGTATCAGTTCTAATCAATCGCTCTATTGCTGAGCAATATGTTCCACTTCTATGGAAAATATCCCACATCATACCCCTCCAGAGCTAAATAACTACCACCCCCATAGCCATCCTCTTCCCCCTGGGAAAACTTCTAGAAAAATGCATCCACAAGCAACTCATTAACTATCTCCTAAACAATAATCTACTTTCCAGTTCCCAGCATGGATTTAGACCTAAACACAGTACCAGCACTGCCCTACTAACCTTTACTAACATTATTCATCACCACATTAATGAAGGCCAGCTTGTCTCATCCATCTTTCTTGACATGTCCAAAGCCTTTGACACCGTATCCCACCAGCTGCTAATTAGTAAACTGTCCTCCCATGGCTTCAGCCCATCAGCTCTAACTTGGTTCCACAGCTCTCTTTCCAATCGTCAACAGGATACTAAATGGCAAAGCTCACTCTTCCCCCTACTCCCCATCTCAACAGGTGTACCCCAAGGTTCTATACTTGGTCCAATTCTTTTTGTCATATTTACTAATGACCTCAGCTCTGCTACTCAACTAACATCCATAGTTCAATACGCAGATGATGCCACTCTTACCTGTTCAACCACCTCACCCCAAGAACTCCAACTAAAAATGGAATCAGCATTTCAGGAGATTGAAAATACCTCTCCTAGCAACAACTCATTCTGAACGCCAACAAAACTAATATTATAGTTTTCAAACATAAAAACTCAAACCTTCCCATCCCCCACTCTCAATTGTCTCTGCAGATGGTACCAAAACAGTACCCACTAGCCACACTAAACTTTTAGGCATTACCATAGACAACAGTCAAAAATTTGACAACCATATTGCACTTACAGTCAAGAATGTCCACATCAAACTAGGCACCCTATACAGAGCCAAACCATTCCTAACTCCAACAGCCAAACTCGCTACTGCCCGCTTTCACCTGCTATCTTCCCTCCTGTATGGCTCCCTTATATTCACAAACCTCCAAAAATCAGACCTCAACAACCTAGAACCATGCTACAACAAGATTGCAAAATATGCTACTAACCAACCACATAGTTCTCACCACTGCTCTGCTCTCACTCAGTTAAACTGTCTAGAACTCCACAGCCTTCTATCACTACATCAACTAACCTTAACCCACAAAATAGTCAACCAACCTAACAACTGCCCTGCTATTTCCAACTTAGTTCAGCCCAATACCACTCTCTGAACTCTCATTAACCTCTGATTACGGTTTCCAACTCCCAGAACCTACTCCCTCTATTCGCACAAACTTTCCAGACACTGGAGCACTCTTTCCAGTACCATAACTAGAATTCCTAACCACCATCAGTTCAAGGTCCTCCTAAAGGAGCACCTTGCTAATCACTGGCTGTGCTCTTCCTCTGGCCACTCTCCTGGTTAATCTCTCTTCCATACCTTTTAACAACCCCTTCAAGTTTCACCTACTTCATACAACCTATTATTCTCTGCAACCCCTTACAGTCCCCTCCTTACCTGAAATTCTTCAACCTCTCTTCTGGTCTCTGTCATTCTACACTCCATATCTAGTAACAGCATAATGCAATACATCCTAGCTACTTACACGTTTCTAACTTATAACACTCATTACTGTTACCTCATATGATATCTAACACTCTTGCTGAGTTCTCTTGTTTTTCTCTGCTCAATTGGCATTTCTGTATCAATACTGTTGAAAAGATTTTTAGTTTTTCTTATGTATATAAATCTCAAGTTACTTTTGTATATAACTCACTCCTGAATGTATTATTATTAGTTTGTATTATTCTGTATTATTATATTTGTATTTGTACAATGTGGAGCTTTTCTCCCCAGGTCTCCACTGAAAACAGGCCTCTGGCCCAGTCGGACACTACTTGGTTAATAAACAAAATAAATAAATAAATAAATACATTTCTCCTGGGCGGGGGGGAGAGAGTTGATGTAATCGGTACTTCTAATGAGATTGTTTTATGATCAGACTTCACCAGGGAGGACCGCACACTCGTTGTGGTAAACCGATCTCCCATGTTAGTGAGTACCAGATCAAGAATGTTTGGAACCCTTGTGGGGGGTTCCAAGGCAATGGAGTTAATGAAGTCCAAGAACCTTTGGGAGAGCATGTTAGTACACATACAGTGTTTGGTTGTAATTTGAGTGACTCAAGTAGATCCAAGTAGCCACTATGGATATCATGGTTCATTTGTTTTGAGATTGTTGAAAAAAATCAAGATTTGGTGAATATTGATTTGTAATTATAGCAGAAATTAATTTAATTGTAGAGATTAAAATTGTCTGTTGATTTGTACTATAAATCAGTTTTCCAAATCCAGACCATATTTACACATTTAATAGTCTGATATTTAGGGGTGAAATAATGTCCTGATTTATTTCTTACGATGTGAGGGCCAGTTCTCATGATAAAACAACAGCAAGAGGTTCACAAATCATATATGATGTTTCTGGTGAGATAAATCAGGGCGGTACTTGCCTATTATCGCAACCACATTTCGGACGTCAAAGAATTTGTCATGTTGGTGCAAAACGATGTCTGGTAACCTAAGAAGGGGAGTGTAAACTCTTCACTACTATTGTGTCTGAGTGGTTTTGACATATAAAGAGGAATAACATGAAAATTCCTCTTTCTGGGGAGTGTCTGTTCCTGACCTATACATAGGAGTGATGCTTCGCAGTCGTCATTAATGTTAGAAGTCATGAAAGTCAGTGTGTTCCCCACAAGACAGCCGGCTCCTTTCAAACACATTTAGGTGTACACTGTGTCATCAGTGATTGTCAGTTTTGCGGGATATGTGTGTGAATCACTCAGCAGTTATAGCACATGTTGCCAGTACTGTGATTGGTTCAGATTAGCAGAACTGTCTGTGCGAAGCGGGATAATGTCTGACACCGCTGGCACAGGAGTTCCGCTAGTGAGAAAGGGAACAGTCAGTGAGGGATGGATCACTGTCCCATTACATAGTACTTGTTAGAGGCGCTTGTGTTTTCGAGGAGTACTGGCCATGAACAGTTAGATGGTATGTCCCTGACTAACTTTCCTTTGCTGTGGTTGTGCTTAGGAATGCGAGAATTGCAATGCAGTGTAGCACTGTGCAGGTAACAGAAGAAATGAGACACACACCCCCCTCTCCAGGATCCGAAAAATTGACCGTTGTTTCTCTTCAGGCCTCATACCAAACTGTGCCCGACTACTACATACTTGCTCACACACCCCTTTCAAGGTTAAGAAAAATGTTTTGGCAGAAACACTTCCATTTCAGCCACTTTGTAAATGTAGTTGCGTTAATACATAAGTACCATCAGGGCAATCTGGCAAGGAAGGAAAGATACTGAGCAACAGTTCTGGAGGGCTGGGGGTCTTCACTGTTAGTATCCAATTCATTAGGCACTTAATATTCTGAAATGAAGATTATTTACAACTTATTCATTTAACAGAATTTTTTTATTTTACAAGAAATGATTGCCTATAAGCAGATATCCACATTAGCTGGTATAATAATAATAATAATATTGTATTGCCTACATTATATGTTTATAGGAAAGCTGTACTTAATTTCACTTTGAGAGAATTTTATTTATTTATTTATTTATTTATTTATATATTTCCAGTTTGATTACCGGGGAGGTCCACTGGGTCCTGGGGACCCATTTTAACTGGAGGCCCGGGGAGAAAAGCTCCAAAAATACAAATACAAATTACAAATGACAAAATATGAAAAATATAAGTGACACATTGAGGTGACCAGTTTGTACAATAGGAACATTCATTATTACAAAATAGTCAAATACAACTTCACTAAGGTTATTCTAAAAATGTTATACAATTATAAAGCTGTTCTTATAGAGTGATTTGAGAAAATGCATTATATAAGCACATAAGCACATTCTAAAAAGGCTATACATTTATAAAGCTATTCTTATAGAGTAATTTGAGAAAATGCATTATATAAGCACATAGAGAAGAGAGTTAAGAAAATCTATTTGCAGTATTTACACAAGGGGGTTCAAAGATAAATAATTGTAGGACATTTAGAGAGCAAGGGTACATTCCATGTGGGATATCAGTGTGTTCTTGGATAATTTTTAGGTAGACTATATACACTGCCTCACCTTTTTACATTCTAGGTAGGATATCGGTGTGTTCTTGTATAGTTTTAGGTAGAGTGAAGACAGGAGCATTTCCACTTAGTGGACAGATGTTTGAAAAGCTGAGTTTTTAAATTTTCAGAGTTTGATATTGTTCTTAAAGAGGAAGGGAGAGAGTTCCAAGTCTTGCCAATAGTGAAGGAGAAGAGAAGTTGGCCAGCTGGACTTTTACGTTTATTGATAGCAATCAGGTTTTGATGTTCGGATCTGAGAGTTCTATTGGGGATGTAGGGTGGAAGGATGTTAGCTACGGCAGGACAGTTAGATGTCTGAAATATAAGTTTGTGCGCTGTGGTGAGCTGCAGATAGTTTAGGTAGTTTGGTAGTTCTAGCCAATTTAGGGATTGAAGGGAAAGGCAATGATGGGTGGAGTTTTTACAGTTGGAGGCAAATTTAGAGATTTTATTGTAGCAGCTTTCTAGTTTGGAGGTGATAGAGGATGACAAGTTGGTTAGGAGAGGAGCTCCATATAATACCGAGGGCAAAAGGTAGGTAGTGGCCAAACTGTGCCTGGTGGAGTGAGAGAGAAAGCGATTATTCCTATATAGCATGCCTAGTTTTTGGTGAGTTTTCTTAATATTTTGTTGAATGTGTATGTCGAACTTTAGGAATTCATCGACTATAACACCGAGAAGTTTGGCAGAGGGAACCACTTCAGTAGTGGAGTTGGAGTTACTAAGGACTTTGAAAGTGTCTTTGTCATAGGAGTAAGACTTTCTGGGGGAGAAGAGGAGAATTTTGGATTTTTTAGCGTTAAAGGAGAGGTGGTTTTGGTGCATCCAGTTTTCAGTGGTTGAGAAGGCAGCTTGGGTTTGGAGAAGCAGTTCAGAGATGTTTGAGGCAGAGCAGACTAAGGGTGAATCGTCTGCGTATTGAATAATTTTGGTATCGGGGATAGTGTGAAAGTTATTAACAAAAATATTAAAAGGCATGGGTCCAAGGATGGATCTCTGTGGTACACCTGTTGGTGTAGGTAGGAAGGAGGAGATGGAGTTTTTCCATTTGACTGCCTGAGACCTATCAGATAAGTAGCTAGAGAACCAGGATTGAGAGTTAGATGAGAGATGCAGGTTTGATAGATGAAGGGGAAGATGTTTATGGGAAACAGTATCGAAAGCTTTTGAGAGATCAAGCAAAACAGTAGAGACCAGGTGACCTGAATCTTGGGCTTGATTGATAGTTTCTAAGAAGGAAAGTAGAGCAGTAGTAGTGCTATGGCCAGAGCGAAAGCCATATTGAGTTGGTGTAAGAAGATGGTTTTGGGTTAGAAAAGGCATAAGTTGGAAGTGGATACACTTTTCTAAGATTTTAGAGATTGGTGAGAATAGAGCAATAGGGCGAAAATTTGTGATGCTGGTGTTCTTGCCTCCTTTGTGAAGAGGAAGGATGTAAGCTGAAAGCCATAGTTTGGGGATGTAAGATTCATTAATAGATCTATTAATAATGATGCTGATTGGGAGTGCTATCCCATCTGCGGCACATTTTAGGAAAGTGGAGGGAATATTGTCAGGGGCATTAGAGCAGGGTTTAAGTTTAGACAGAAGTCTTTTTATAAAGTTAGTTGAGACAGGTTTGAGCTCGAACCTGAGGGGAGGGTTATTGGAGGAATTGGAGGGGGAAGATTGGGGAACAGATGGGTTATTGCTAGGGAAGGTCTTGGTTAGGTCAGATATTGTTTGTATGAAGAAAGAGTTAAATTCTGAGCGTAGTTCTAGGTCAGATTTACTTGGGTCAGGGCAGGGATTATTTTTGGAGCCGGGATTAAGGAGAGAGTTTATTGAATTCCAGAATTTCTTGGGGTTGTTGTTATTATTAGACTGGAGGTTGGTGTAATAGAATTTTTTGTCCTTGGTAATTTGTTGTTTTACTTGGTTACGTAGTTGTTTATATTGGAGCAAGGTGTTGGGCAGTTTATTGTTTTGGAACAGCTTCCATAGTTTGTCCCTTTGATGCATCATTTGTTTAGTATGTTTAGATAACCAAGGAGCAGTGTTTATTTTTACCCTTTTATTTCTGATAGGGGCAAGAGAGTTAAGCGTATCTAAGAAAACAGAGTTGAAGTGGTCGATAGCAGCATCAAGAGGGAGAGTTTTAAGGTCTTGCCAATTCATTTGTTTGAATAGGTTTGAGAAGGTTGTAGGGTTAAAGTTACTAAGATTACGAGTTATGATGTATTGGTGTTGGTGAGGAGAAGAGTTGGTAGCGCAATGAATAAAGGCTGGGAGGTGGTCACTAATAGTGTCCGGAATTATTCCAGAATTGGTGATTTTATTTGGATTGGAGACTAGGATCCAGTCAATAGAGGATCCTGGGGGGTTAGCTTTGTTGGGTCGGGTTATATGGTGTATTGTTTGAGTGAAGTTGTAAAGGTTAATGGCTTGGGAAGGAGGGAGAGAGTTAATTTTGTTCCAGTCAGTATTTACATCACCTAAGACGTATGTTTCATAGTTAACTTTAGTAGATGCCCACTGGAGAATGTCTTTGAGGATAGGGATATTGTTCCCAGGGGAGATATATAGGGCAGTAATACAGATATTTTTGTGTCTATTTAGTTTCAGTAGTCCAGCTGTAAGTTCAGTATTTTTGAATTGAGGAACTGGAATTTGGAGGGGAATTACAGTTAGTGATTTAGAGTAAACTATGGCAGAGCCACCACCTTTTTTATAGGTCGGTCGTTTCTGTGAACAGGTAAATGCATATAATGATATTGTTTGTTCATGTTATTTATTCATCATCCTCAATTTTATTCAGTTATGTAAAAGAATAAGAAAAAATTAAGTTACAAGAAACCGCAGTGGAAGAAAATCTCATTATTCCAAGGATTGGCTTATGACTTTGTTGGCAACATTTGAGACCCATGTAGTATACCAATTGTTTGAACGTAGAAAAGAAGATGGCCAATTATCAAAAGATGTAGTCTAATAATATGTAGCAAATCATGACTTATATGACTTGGCTGCAATAAGTATGTAATACTGTCTGAATGCATTTGTAAATGCCCATGGCCAGTTAAGATGGTTCGTATGTTTTGGTATTGTTTTATTCCATCCAAATATAACACTGGTTGTATAGAATATGCTGTTGCGAACTGTGGCTGCTATGTTTTTAAAGTGTAATTATTCCAAATCTAATTATTTTATCTACAATATAAGAGCAGCTTGCAAGGCTGATTGGCATTTCATTGTCTGCTTATAGCAATAAGAAAACAGGCTGTTCAGGATAAAGTTTTATTCTACTGAAAATAGACGTTCTATGTATTTTGCTCAAGTCTGAAGGGTTGTCAAGTATTCCAGTGGGTAGACTCTTATCACTGCTGATAAATGTTACTTACCTTTAGGCTGATGGAAATCTGTTTGCATTTTTGGGGATTCCTGTTTACTGGGCAATTTTTTCATCCCTTCCAAAGTCTGTATAGCCATCTGTCAGGGTTTTCTTTGAAGCATAAAACTGAGCAATGGTTATGTGATGAATCCCATTTCTTTTCATAAAAGTTAGCAAACTGCATAGTAGTAATGTCATGGGGGTGTATTCTAAGCAAGGAGTTTCAAACATTTAGGTGGGAGGAAGGGCTCAGTAACATATATGTGTTATTCTATTTTTACTGAGTTACTCAGGTCTTCTCCTAACAGATGATGATGAGTCTGTGTTACACAACTGCTGCACAAGGTAATATAATGAATGACTACTCAACAGGTTATGTGTAGCAATTATCACCTGTGTCATTATCACTTTTCAGGTCAAACTCTCAGCAGCTGCCACTGTTATTCACTAAGGTAGAAGTCATTATCACATTGATGAATGCATAAGCCAGATTTGAGTTTTGGTCTGTGTGGAGTCATTTCAAGGCCCCCACCCCCACCAGTTTCTTTCTGTCATTTTTACAATCTGTTTAATAGCCAGTAAAGTCCCCGTTGTGGTTGTATGCCTCATATTTTTGTGAACTACTGCAACTGGACATCGTATCATGTAATAATTTCCAGTATCACACAATCACTGTGTAGTTTTCTGGTGTGTTGCTTATCAAATGCCTCTGTGCAGGTATATTACATCAGAATGTTCTATACTGTTGTGTTTTTCAGGTGTAATTTCAAGTGGAAAGCAACACATCCCACAACGAAGATGCCATCTGTGGAGGAGAAAGCGAGCAGCATTTACCTGTTGGGTGAGGAAGTAGACTGTGATGGTTGTAGCAGTGGTTCAGACATGGGTATGTACCTTGAGCCACCACGTAATACCAACCAGAGTGAGGATGAAGATTATGACACAGACAATGAGATTCCACTAGCACATCTGTGTGAGAAGGCCATTGCCTTTGATACAGATGATGACCCTGTGCCAGCCATTCCTGATAGACCACTATGACTTGCCACAGAAGAGATGACCAATAATGGTGAAACTGACCATGATAGTAGGATGAGGTACCACTTGCACTCTTAAGGAAGGGGCCACACAGAATGGTCATCCAGTGCCATATGATTTTGACACAGATGATGAATTGCCTTTATCTGTGTTCAAGAAAGCGCATGGTATGACTGAAAGATCTATGAAGTCTTCCACAGTCCATGACAGTGCAAGTGCTGACAAGGATGTGGATGTTCCTTTGACTGTACATGAGGTTCAAAGTAGTCCAGAGTATGTGGATTGGGATGGAGAAAGTCCTCTAGATCTGAGTTAAAGTAGCTCCTTGTCAAGCAAGGAAATGATTGCGCCTCAGCATGGAACTTCTGTTAGTAGTTCACTACCAAGTTTATGCAATACAGTTGCTACTGACACTGATGACAGAGCACCATCACTCAACTATATTGGACTTTCCATTTCCAACTGTTCCAGGCCACCCAGTAAGGTATGCCGAGCATTTCCACCATATAAGATCACGTGGGAAAAATGCCTCACAGCAGTACACATTGATGACTTTGTGGGGCCAGTAGGCCCTGTAAATAAACTGGGCTCAGATAGCACAGAGATGGACTTCCTGAATTTGATGTTCCCAGAGGAGCTGTACATCCTTATTGTTAATGAAACTAATCTCTATGCTGCACAGAGGTAGGCTGCAGCAGGCAAAGTTGATATGCAGTGGACTCTTTCTCCCAGAGGCATACGCACATTTATAGGTGTCAGAATATACATGTCTATTGTACATGTTCCTGAATACAGGCAGTACTGGGAAATGCACCATGTATATGGTCGCTTCCCAATAGCTGAGTACATGACCCGAGATCAGTTTGAGAAAATTCAGCAGTATTTCAACTGCAATGACAACCACCTTAGCCTACCCCAGAGCTCTGTGGGTCATGACAAGCTACATCATGTACGTCCAATACTGGATGCAGTACTTGATGCATGCAGGACACAGTACAATATGCATCATGAGGTGGCTCTAGATGAAGCCATGGTTGGCTTCCGTGGATGCTTGGCATTTAGACAGTTTATGCCTGGTAAGCCGGAGAGGTATGGCATTAAGGTGTGGGTGTTGGCAGACTCTACCAGTGGGTATGTACATGAATTCCAGGTATACACTGGAAAAGCAGAGCAGAATACAGAGGTCAGACTAGCACAAAGAGTTATGGTTGACCTAACTAGGGGACTGATAGGCAGAAAGCATCATATTTACTTTGATAACTTCTTTATGTCTGTCCCATTGGTACAGCAATTGCTGCAAGATGGTCTATACTGCTGTGGAACCATGTGCACCAATAGGTCAGGATGTCCTCTAACATTCAACAGGCAGGCCATTGGTAAAGCACCTCGAGGGTCTTACAAGCAGTTGCAGAGTGGACCACTGCTGACTACTGAATGGAAGGATAACAACCCAGTATTCCTCCTGTCAACTAACTGTAACCCAACCTTGTCAGTCTCCAGCATACACAGGAGAAAGTGTGATGGAACAAAGGCATCAGTGCCATGTCCACCAGTTGTAAACATGCACAACACTTACATGATTGGGGTGGACTGAGCAGATCAGCTTAGGACATAGTATCCAACTGCCAGGAAGGCCCACAAGTAGTGGCTGTACTTGTTCTGGTTCTTATGGGATGTGGCCATAGTCACTTCTTGCATTATATTTCGTGAAAGCAGCAGCCACAAGCAACTGTCATGCTTTAGCCATGCTATTCCAGCAACCCATTTACAGTTTCAAAGGAACCTTGGCATGCATCGCCTTGCCAGATACAAGAAGAGGAAAAGCTGCACGGAGATTACTGTGCCAGAGCCAGTGAGCCAATTTGAGAATGGCTTACACTTTCCGGTGAAATGGCATAAATCAAGTTGCAAAAACTGCTCCAACAAGGGTAAATATGCTGAACCATCATGGGGATGCCCGACTTGCAAGATCAACCTGTGTGTTGAATGCTTTGGAGAGTACCATGACCATAAAGATGTGCATTGCTGACAGCAGGAAAGGCAGTCTGATGGTGTGTGCATCAGTGGGTTTTGTAACTAGACACCATGAATGTTCGGATAGTCCTGGATGGCAGTGGGGAACTTGGAGACTCTTCAGCTCAGTCCCACTGGGATGCTTTCCTGGATATGCATGGTTTCAAGGGTGCCACACTGATGCCTTCAGTTCCTCTCTGAAAGGCCACCTGTAAAAGGAATGAGTGTTGGTACGTCTTTCTCTTTTGTGATGTGCCCTTTCCCTCCCCCTCCGCTCTGGTATAGTAACTGTATGTAGGTCACGCCAGGAAATATTACATGACATCCGTCCATTGAGCTCTTATGTCCATTGCTGGATGGGCACATGTAAAGAGAAAAGGCAGAGATAAGGTAGACTGTTGACACTGAAGGAAGTTGTGAGACAGTAGTGGTATCAGCAGTCTGAGTGGTATCGGACACATCAGATGCCCTCGAGTGCTACTGAAGTCCCATGCCTGTCCAGAGTTCATTAGTGGAGTGGCAGTCCTTACCCTGCTTTTTCTCTTTACATGTGCCCTGTTTGTAGGGCCTGATCAGTTTCCACGCATGCAGTATGTTGGCTACACTAAGCCTATGTATGTTTACAGTGATATGTGTCTACAAGTAATCTGATTGTGTGTGTGAGCTGCTGGTTTTCAGGTTGTTAGATATGTACCTCTGCATCATCTTTGCAAATAATGAACCAAAAGAATAATGCCTATGTAGATAGCAGTGAAGATTCCAACAAGCAAACAAGGTAATGAAGATTATATACATATACATGTTATAATAATGCAATAAATCCCTAGAACATCATGAGTAACCGACTTGCATTTCTTCCCTGTGCAAGTACTTCTACGTTGGGACACTGACATGGCTTCAGAAGCAGGGGACCGAAAAGTGAGAATGTGGGTGTGTGGCCATTCCTATGTTCACTGGGCTGCCAGACATGCTTCTGGAAATAAATACTACAACTTGAGCTTCCCCACAGCTAGTGTGAAGGTACACTAGATTGCAAGAAGAGATATGCATTGGGGTGGACTCCTGTGGTTGTTGGAAAGAAGTGTTCCATCTACCCTGAGCCTGACATTCTTCTCTTGCACATTGGAGGGAATGATGTCATCACTCATCCACTTGGACAGCTGAGGTTTGCAATCAAGGAGATATTTGAACGCAGGCAGTCGTGGTGGCCACGTTGTCATTTTGTGTGGTCTGACATAATCCCTCATCAGAACTGGAGATGTGCAAACAGCCAACGGGCAACTGACAACGCCAGATGGTTGCAGAATGGTTTCATGCATGGATTGATGCTCAGGGTCGGTGGATCTACCAACAGCATCACTGCAGAAGATGATCACCTCTTCAGAAATTATGGAGTTCACTTAAATGAAGATGGCATTGAACAGTTCTTGAGTGATCTGCACAATGGTGTGATGGTAGCAGTGCACGACATACTGGCAACATGCACCGATTGACAAAAGATGGAAAACAACCACAACCAAGTAGGAGCAGCATGGTAAATGAAAGTCTATTACATTTCACAAAAACCTTTTTCACTGCTTAGAACACAGTAAAAGAATTGTAATTGTACCCCTGCTTGGGAACATGTCAACATGCTACGTAATACCTCATTTGAAGACAGTGTTACTCCTCAGTAAAAGAACTGTGCCCATGGGCTGTACACATGTACAGGTATCACAGTTTGTTTAGGACTTAGGTTATGAGAGTTATCACCTTTTTTCATATTTTGATAAATAACTTTGCTGGGGAAGTTGTCAACATGCTAATGCCTCATTTTGAAGACAGTGCCAGTATGTACAACATGGTAAAAGAACTGTGTCTGTATGCTGTACACATGTACAGATATCACAGTTTGTTTATGACTTAGGTTATGGAAATTATGATTTTTTTTTATATTTTGGTAAATAACTTTGCTAGGGAACATGTAATTGTGCCAGGGGATACCTCATTTTGAAGACAGTGTTAGTCATTATAACATGATAAAATAACTGTGTCTGTATGCTGTACGCATACACAGATATCAAAGTTTGTTTAGGACTAAGGTTATGAAAATTATGAATTGTTTTCATATTTTGGTAAATAACTTTGCAAGGGAGCATGTCAATATCCCAAGTAATACCTAATTTTGAAGAAAGTATTACGCCTTACAACATGGTTTAAGAAGTGTGTCTGTATGGTGTATACATGCACAGATATCAAAGTTTGTTTAAGACTTACTTTATGGAAATTATGCTTTTTTACATATTTTGGTAAGTAACTTTGCAAGGGAGCATGTCAATATCCCAAGTAATACCTCATTTTGAAGACAGTATTACTCCTTACAACATGGTTAAAGAAGTGTGTCTGTATGCTGTACACATGCAGATATCACTGTTTGTTTAGTCTTGTAGGATTACGAAAATTATACAGTTGCAATATTTATCATTATTATGCCCATATCTTTGCAAGGGAGCATGGTGACGACACAAATGAGGCATCATTTTGAAACTGACATTGAGCCATACAACTTGTACACTGCTATGTAGCTTCTGTCTGTTACAGGTGATGAGATATTGTTTTGTTTATCAGTTATAAGAAATATGATAATCATATTTCTGTGAATATCTCCACAACGGAGCATCACACAGTAATGGTTAGGGTATCATTTTAAAGCTAATAAAAACTCCAAAAGACAAATGTAGTACAAACAAGAAGGATTCCAAACAGCCACACGCAAAAGTCCGTGACAATGCAAAACACTGTTATTTTAACGTATAAAAAGTTTATTAAAACTAAACACGTTTTTGTCACTCAACAGGAGTAACTTCTTCAGAAATATAATCAGCACAACAATATAGTGCAATTTAAAAGATCAGCCTCAGAGTAATGTGATAGTACTGGCCAATCAATAAGCCCCATTAGGTGGAAAAAACAAATGTTATTTAAAGCAACACAATCATGAATATGCTGTGTGAGTGGCTGACATAAGTCATTAAACAAGCAATTGCTCAAAAAGAAACAAAGTGTGAAACTTGTTTCCTACTTTAAAGACAGTTTCTTTACAATCAGTTTCCACGGTCAATTTATAAAACAGCCAGATAGTTTAATGTGACTACAATTTCAAGTAGTTTCATAATATATAAATATACAAGTGTTGGTGGACTTCCTTATTAAATGAAAGCAGTCCCATTTTCAAACTGTCTCAGAGTAACATAAAACCACTAATGAGCCTTCGGTTTGAATTTCTTCACCTTCATAAGCAACAAGCTTCGCACATCTTGCCAAATCAAGCCTTTCACCATGGCACACTCTAGCAAATGTTTCTGCTGACATAACATTGCACTTGGAACCTATATTAACTTTGAGCTCTGTGGGTTTGCCATTTATCTGAACAGTACAAAATACTTCATTCTTTGCCTTTAAATCTACTGCATTAACTGTTTCATGAAGCACTGACACACTATCAACATAAAGAGTAAGGTGGCAGCTTTCTAACTGATCCACTTGTTTCTTAAAATGTTCCCTTTTAATAAAAGAATGTGGGCATTTTGATTTACAAAACCTCTTGAAATTATTCCACTTATTGCATTTGTTGCATTGCTGACCAAAAGCTAAACATTTCTCCGTTTTAGATTCATGGCTTCCACAACAGTTGGCAATGAAATTGGGTTAGGGCCCATGCTTTGAGTTTGTTGACTCACTCTTATGCTTCACTTAGACTGTGCAAACTCTGGAATTTGCTGGAAGGTTCTGGGGTTTACCAGTAAGTGCTGCAGGGGCTACAGTTGCTGTCATGTGCTTGGGCCTGTTTCTTTTAACCATGTGCTGCATACTGTCAACATGAGATTTGTCACTGTGCCTTCTACAGCTGCTTTCATTTGTAAGCATATTTGTGTGCTTTTCTGTAAGCTCACATATCTGATAAATCACAATGGCCTTATTCAAAGTTAAATCAGTCACAAAGCAAAATCTTTCTCACAGCATCATCTTTTATACCACACGTCTGTCTTTTATCAACTCATCCCTTAAGTCACCAGATCTGCAAGTTTTAGTCTTATTTCTCAAGTCAGTTATATATGCTGCAAAAGTTTCACCAGACTTTTGATCCCTTGTATAAAATAAGAACTTTCCATTGTAACATTTGTCTGAGGGGTTACACACTTCTCTAAATTTACGTTTCAAGCACTCAGGGTCCTCCCTTGACTCAGCAGGTACAACAGTATGAGGTTTCCCCCCCCCTTTTCTGTACAGATAGCAGGTGCATACATAAATGAACACTGCCTTTCAGCTTCTGACCAAGCGAAATTAAGCAGAATAAATGCCTTTGCAAGGTCATCTTTATCAGAAATTGCAGCCTGTATAAAAATGTCATACTCTTGCTTAAAAACTCTCCAGTTCTCAGCAAAGTTGCTGTCAAACACAAGTGCACTGGGTTTTTGAAATCTGTCTGCCATGCCCACAGAGTATGTACAAACACACTGAAAATATGCCCCTTGTAATTATGTACAAGCAAACAGTTCTGTGAGCTTGTAATAACATTCAAATACACAATAAACTCTTCAAAATACTGCACCTTGTGAAATATGCTCTGTAATGGCTGTATTCTGCAAAATAACTTTACTGTAACACTGCGCAAACATGCAAACACTCTATACACTTCTGATAACTCAGATATCTTTGATTAATAGGGAAAATACAGATTCACTAAGCACATATTGAAAAATTTGGTTGTTTCCTCTTATTTTATTCATTTTATGCAATTGGGACTTAATTTCAAACATTTTCCACAGTAATTTGAATATTTTTATAAATATCATACAAATGGGTTTGTGCAGCTATCATTTAGAGTGCTTTGTATGCCACATTTCATATTTTGCAAATTAGAAATAGTGCTGAGCAAGTTTTTAGCATCTGAAATTTGTCTATGACCTGTTTTGCGAAGTATACGAACAGTAGGGACGATTCACTCCTTTATATTCCTCCAGGTCCAACCAAGTGCCTCTCAAACTCAAACCGAAGAATTTGTATTCCATCCTGGCCTCAAGTAATTTTAGCCATGCTGCTTCTAACACCATGTCCGTTAGACATGCCACTTCTGCCACCATGTCGCTTGTCCTTCTCTAACATAGATAACAAGCAGGTGGGTTATTTTGTTTAGATGGTTTAAAACACAGAAACATATCAGGATGGACAGTAGCATCATAAAATATAAACCAGTGACTCTACTTGATAGAAGCGCTGGGAACTAATATCGGGTGGCACAATGCCAGGGCAGTTCTATGGGTTAGGCTAGTAAAGGCTCCAGGGCCATTAGCCTAGTACACACCTATGAACCTATGAACAAAATTCCCCTAACACAGCTCACTGAAAATTCAGAACAGTTTAAAATCTCTTCTACAGCTACACCTTAAAAAAATCTTGGATTTGTTACTGCTATTTAACAACTAGTTAATTATGCTACCATATTAAATGTACAACTACAAAATACTAACTTGTAATTTAATTCATATGCCCATGATAGGCAAACTTAGCCTGCATTATACTGTACTGTGCTCCTCTACTTAACTCATGTTATGCTCTAGTACTTCAGTTGTCTACCGGTATACTATCACTCATTTACTATTTTATATAGAATGACAACTCAGTTTTTATACTAAGTATAACATCTAAATACCTTAAACCTGTATTTCTTCTATATAATCACTTATATTTTGAAATAGAAAATCTCTAGGTAGTCCTTTCATTTTTTATTTGTTTTTATTATAACATTTTACCTGAAAACATAATCCTTTCAATTCTTTTTAGACTTTTCTATAGACAAGCAGCATATAATGTGCTCATGTAGTTTTTGTTATAGTCATCATTTTGTTTTTCAAAAACACTGTAATATTGTTATGGTTAAAAATGTTTTTGCTTTATTATCCTGTTTATATGTCGTTGCTACTGACGTTTTTCTAACTGGGCACCTGTGAAAAGGGGCTTTGCCCATTCATACTTTATCAGTAAACAGATGCAATAAATAAATAAATACATGTTGAGTCTGTGATAATGGATAAGGGGTATCCACATTGTATTATTGCCATATATACAGGTGAACCAGCACCTTGTGGTGGATTGATTTAACATACATACAGTCATATAATGCTGAAATATCTTTAGATCAAATTCCTTTAGTGGTATTCATTGCTCCTCATGCTTATCCAGTCAACATTTGAAGGTTTGAACTGATGTGGAGTTCTGTATAAAAGGGAGGTAATACAAATGAAATTAAAACAAATTAAAACTTTTCTTTCTATTGATGTAACCCATCTGTAATCTAAAATATTTCATTAAATTGCAGGTGTCTGCATAAATCTGAACACCAAGACACTTCCTAAGGAATTTGTCCTTTAACAAATGTAAACCAAATTAAAGTTAGCTCTTAATTCTTCTACACTTATAGATCTAAAAGTTTTTGCACCTTTTCTAAACCTTTATTCAGTGTTTTGGAGGAGGGTGACCAAAGAAAGGCACTATATGCAAGGTGTAAGAATTGATGAGAATGTTCTTGTTTTTCCAGGTACTCAAGTTTCCTCCAACATCCAAAAGAGGTGCCATATGTGAACTGGCAATTATACAGTCTGCAAGAAGAGAACTTGTAATTTAAATTATATCAGAATGGCAGGTCAAAAAAAGATACATACTTAGCAATGAAAGAAATCCCCTGGCCTTCCAAATGTGGAAGCCCTGTGACCTTCCAAATTTGCCCGAGTGTTATAGCTGGTTCATAATTAAATGCCTACCTTACTTATGCCTTATTGTTTCCTTGTTCTATGACATTCTTGAATGTCTTTACTTTTACACTGTGTTATTACAGCCTCACTCCAAAGAATTTATGGTGCTACACCCCTCTCAGGGAAGCAATATTTTCTTCACGGTATGTGGAAACCATCCCTCTTACATTTGCCACATAAGTGTCCTTCTGCCCCTTCTGCCTTTCCTTTTGAACTGTACTCTTTCCAACTTTCTCATATGGTATTGCCCATTTATTTATTTACTTATTTACACTTTGTTGACTGTGTTAGTACCACTAACTCAACAGATATGAGGTGGAATTCATACTGACTGGGAAATCTGGCCAGGGCACTGGGGAACTTCCTCAACTTTGTTCACAAGAATCAAAGAGCATCTTCTATTTCTAGCACATTGGCTGCTGGGAATAGTGACACCTAATCTAGGATGACAGGACAGCATCATGTTGATTATTCCAAGTGTCCAGTACTGGAAGATTCTGAACTGTTGTTTCAATGTAATGTGTTTGCAATGTTCTTTAATGAAAATTAAATATTGCTTGATACTGGTGATGATAAAACTATTGTTACAACTCTCCATTTGGTAGGGTTACATATGGAATACTGTGAGACATGTTTTTGGCAAATGAACCAAGAGACAGTGAAGCTGCATTACGGGGAGTTACCATGGACAGCATTTAACATGGCTAGAATACATGATATGGACACTACTGTTGTGGAAAGTAAGAAAAACACATCTGAAGTTAAACTTTCCTACGCAACTGTGGTAACTCAACAGATTGAGACAGTGCCTGCTAAAAGTACAGTTGTGTACACTTACCATAAATGTAGATGTTTGAGTGTATTCACTGTTGCATTCATTACATTTGGGTAATCTGCTGGCAGGTTGCCCTCAGTCGGCCTGATTAACAAAGTCTTGGGTCCCGTGTCGGTTGCTGTCCCTTCTTCCATGACGTCAGGTCGTCAGGGGTATAAAACATGCAGCCGACGCCATTACATCAGTTTTTCTTGCCCCAGATGTCAGGTGCCCCCCCAAATGGGGAGAAAAAAAAAATATATATATATATATAATTTAAAACACACAAAAAATATACATCCAAACAAAAAGCAAATACACCAAAAAGGCATTTAAGCATAGTAAAAGAAAGGAGAGGTATAGTAAGAGAAAAACAGGTTGGAGGGTGGGTAACCAGGACTGCAACAGTGAATACACTCGAACATCTACATTTATGGTAACTGTACACAACTGTACTATGTTCTTTATGTTTCACTGTTGCAGTCATTACATTTGGATAGAATCCCAAAGCTATGGTTGGATGGATGGATTTATACAGCATTAGGAGCAGCTATAAGGCCCTGCAGGACAGCAGTGGCAAAGCCAGCTCTGGATTTAGAGAAGAGAGGTAAATGGTAATGTTTGGTGAATGTATGAACTGAGCTCCAGGTAGCAGCTTCTAGAATGTCTCTGGTAGGAACCCCTCTGAGAAAGGCTGTAGAAGTAGATGCAGCCCTGCTGGAATGAGATCTGATCCCCTTGGGGATAGGTTTACCATGGTGCATAGAGCAGAAATGAATACAATAGCTTATCCATTTGGAAATAGTCTGCTTTGAAATAGCCTTTCCCTCTGCCCCTGCAGCAAATGCCACCAGTAGTTGTTCAGATTTTCTTAGAGACTTTGTCCTGTTTAAGTAGAATCTGAGTTGTCTGTGTACATCCAATGAATGCAGAATCCGTTCACCCTTGTTCTGTGGATTGGGAAAGAAAGTTGGCAGATGAATGGTCTGATTAAGAGCCACACTGGATACCACCTTAGGCATAAAAGATGGATTGGTCCTGAGAGCCACTCTGTCCGGATGAAAAATAATGAAAGGCTTCACTGCCATAAGAGCCTGTAATTCTGAAATCCTTCTAGCTGAATTGACTGCTAAAAGGAAAGCTGTTTTCCAAGAGAGAAATTTTAGGTCCGCAGTAGCAGCTGGCTCAAAAGGAGGGAGAGTGAGTTTTTCCAAAACAAAATTGAGGTCCCATGCAGGAGTTGGTGCTCTCCTGGGAGGTCTTACATTTTTGGCCCCTCTGAGATACTGCTTTAGCAGAGGATGAGAGAAGAGGGGAGGTTCTGCGTTGTAATGAGCTGAAATTGCAGAGGCATGGATTTTTATGGAAGAAAAAGATAGGCCCATGTGAAGCATCTCAGTTAAGTATTGCAGAATCTGCGGAATATTGGGCATTGCTGTGCTTATTCCTTGTGATTGGTTCCAGGCACAGAATATTTTCCATTTGTCAGCATAAGATTTTCTAGTACTAGGCCTTCTAGCCTCCAAGATGACATTCATCACAGGTTTTCTGAGAGATGTCACGGGTGAAATTAGTTGATTAGCCATGCTGCAAGATTCAAAGTTTGGAGCTGAGTGTGCAGAATCTGGTATTTCTGCTGAGACAGTAGGTAAGGTGTCTGAGGCAGGTGCCACGGAGGAAGGTGTGACACATTGCGCAGGAGTGGGTACCAGTGTTGGCGAGGCCAGTCTGGAGCAATCAGAATCATTTTTGGTTTGTCCTGTCTGACTTTTAGTAGGACCTTGGGGAGCAGAGGCAGAGGGGGAAAAGCATAGACTGATTGGTTTTTCCAGCTGAATGACGGAGCATCCACTTTCCAAGATTTTTTGTGATGAATTCTTGTGCAGAATTTGTCCAACTGATAGTTCTGGGGTGAGGCAAAAAGATCTATGTCTGGGCTCCCCCATTTGCGTGTCAACATGTTGAAAACTTGTGGTTCCAGTTTCCATTCGTGTGGGTCCATAAGATTTCTGCTTAGTTCGTCTGCCAGAGTATTCAGCTTTCCTGGAAGGAATTAAGCTTGAAGATGTATTTGATAAGTCAAGGCCGTGTTCCACAATGCCATGGCTAGTCTGCAAAGGGGGTAGGAATGTGTACCCCCCTGCTTGTTTATGTACCATATAACTGTGGTGTTGTCTGTCTTTATCAGTAGTTGTCCTGGATGAAGGTAGTCCTTGAAGGCTGTCAGAGCATTCTGTACAGCTAACATCTCTTTCTGATTGATATGTAGGTGCATTTGATTTGGGCCCCATTTGCCCTGAATGCACTTTCCTGCCAGATGAGCCCCCCAAGCATAGTCTGATGCATCTGTAGTTAGGGTTTGGGCAGCAGGGAGTGGAGTGAATGACAGTCCCTTGTTTTGGTGGCAGGCTTCTGCCCAACATAGGAACTCTAGTTGCAGGCAAGGAATAATAGGAATCATTGTTTCCAGGCTGTGACAATGTTGACTCCATAAACTTTTTAAGTACCACTGAAGTTTCCTCATATGCAGTCTTGCATATGGAATTAGAAGAATGCAGGAGGCCATGAACCCCAAGGCTTGCAGAATTTGCCTTGTAGATAGCAGGGTTTTTGTGGCCACCTGTTTGAAGTAAGTCACCAATTGAATTTGCTTTTCCTGGCGTAAGGTAAGTCATCTGGGCAGTTGTATTCAAGCTTGCACCCAGGAATGTAATTTTTTGAGAGGGTACCAGTTGTGATTTCTTTTCGTTTATGGTGTACCATAGACAAGTTAGAAGCCTTTTTACAAACGCCAGATGCTTTAGAAGAATGTCATTGTTGTCAGCCTGTATTAGACAATCGTCCATGGTATGGATATATTTGAATATTTCTTTGCCTGCAAAATGCAATTACTGGAGCTAGGCACTTTGTGAAGACCCTGGGCGCAGTAGATAAGCCAAAGGGCAGTGCAGCGAACTGGTAATTCAAGTAGCCTGCTTTGAAGCAGAGGTATCTTCTTCAAGATTCCCTGATTGGGATATGCAGGTAAGCCTCTTTTAAGTCTAGAGTTACCAACCAGGCATCTTTGCCTAGCATAGGTAGTAACTGTTGAAGAGTCAGCATCTTGAATTGTGGAATGTCCAGAAATGTATTTAGAGTGGATAAATCCAGAATTGGATGCCATGATTTGTCTTTTCTGGGTACCAGGAAAAGTCTTGAATAGAAACCTTGTCACCTTTCCTCTTCTGGTACTGGTTGAATAGCCCCCATATTCATGAGGGGCAGAACTTGTTTCTGGGCCTCGGCCCAGTGATTTGGGGGCAGATCTGGCCATCCGTTTGGGATTAATAAAAATGACAGTTTCAACAGGAAAAACAGAGGATTTTGGAGATAAAGGAACAGAAATCAGTGGCGTGTATTTGGCTAGTGGAGTAACTAGTTTTAAAAGTGCAAAACAGCAAAAGGGTATTAAAAATCTTATGTTGATGCTGTAAGAATGGGAAGACATGCAGCTGTGGTAACAGAAAGAAGTATACAGCAACAGATTGTAAGTGAGCAAATCAGAACTAAGAATTAAAACAAAGACTGGCTTTTGTTTAAATATATATTTTATTTTAGACAATATAATTTTGTCTGTGGGATTTAGTATAAAAGACATAAGAACACTAAAACATGATGGCACTGAGGACTTCTGTGAAGTGACTTTTGAAACATTTGGTTTATTAGAAAGATTTATATCTGAAGTAGGAAGAAGACAAGAGACTGCACCATGGAAGGCCTATGTTTTTGATTTTTAATTTTGGTCTACAACTAAAAAAAATGCATGTACAGTTCAGAACTGCTGACACTGACTTTGTTTTTTTTTTATTTGTTTGGAATGGAAGGTATGATATAAAAAAGATATTTGATAAAAGAAATGTATGGACTGGGGTGAGAAGTGTTAGTAACATTAAATGTGATAGAAGGAAAGTTGCAGCATGTTCACAATGTAATAAGTGTTAATGGAAAGAGAGGGACTGTTAGATACTGGGAATAGCCTAAGGGCTTTTTTATTGTGAAGATGAAAGGTATTTAGTACAGGACTGGGAAATGGGGCATACACCATAAATTGTGAACCAAAGTATGGCAAATGTAATGTCCAATGGGCATTTTTGGTTTCATTGTCTTACGTTACAGGTATTATAAGACAAAGGAATAATATATAATAAATTGTGAGGAAACTGGGTAAAATATTGTGAAAAAGATGTTGTTATTCATGAAAAAAATAGGTATGAACTACTCAGGAATGTGGAAGGAGAGGTGGGAGATTTTGACAAAGGAGAAGAGCAAGAAAAAAATAATGAAAAGTCAATAGTAGAAAAGGTATAAAGAAAAAAAAAGCTGGAAAAATGAAGTAAAAAAAAAGAATGCTTTAAATATACAAAGTTTTAATGTGAATAGCAGTAGAAATGATATCAGGAGACTAATGTTAATTGAATGGTGTAAGAAAGTGAAATTATATGTTTATTAGATACAACATGTGCTATTTGGGGGGCAGATCTGGCCATCCGTTTGGGATTGGCAATGTGTGGAAATGAAATCTGTATCCCTGGGATACTATATTTAAAACCCATTTGTCCTGGGTAATAAGTTGCCAGTTTTGTGCATGAAGTGCCAGTTTTCCCCCCAAAGGGCCAGCTAAAAGGTAAGTGCTTGGTGATTGTAGAGGAAAGTCATTGAGAGTGTTTACCATAGGGCGGTTGTTTCCAGATTTGGAAGTGGAGGCACCCCATTGTTTTGTTCTAAAAGTTCCTTGTGACTGAAACCTGGAGCCTTTGGAATGTCTGGATTTGACTTGAGTGGCTCTCGAGGGAACTGGAAAGGACCAGTTCTTAGTAGGCCAGTGCCTACTAAATCTTGGAGGCTGCACTTGTAAGAAATCTTTCACAGTTTGCATAGATTTAGCTTTATCTTCCATCTTTTTTAACACTTCTTCAGCCTTATTACCAAAGAGACGGTCCTGTTGTAAAGGAGCATAGAACAATTTTGCTTTAACATGGTCAGGCAGAGTTTGCTCTTTGAGCCAAGCTTGCCTTCTTAGCACAGATCCAGTTACAGCAGCCCTGCAAGAGGCTTCCAAGGAATCAAAACCATATTGCAAAGTATGTTTTCCAACTTGTTCATCTTAATGTAATAAATCCTGTAAATCTTTATTTTCCACACAGTCAGAGATTAACATCATTTTCTGTTTCAGTAGTCCCATGATATGCTGTTGATATTTAAGCATATGAAATTGACAGTTTAAAGCCCTGATTGCCAAGGTTGTAGATATGTAAACCTTCTTACCCCATCTGTCCAGCGCCCTGGAATATCTATCCGAAGGAGTAGGATTTTTAGCAGTAGAGGCCTTAACACCCTTGGGACCCTGAGAAATGGTTTCAGGATCAGCAGTAGGGTTTTTGAAAAGGAATTTGTGGGAGTCAGGAACCCTGTAGTATCTGTCTGGCTTACTAGGAGCTGGAGGCAGAGAATCAGGAGTCATACTGGATTCTGAAAAAACATCATCAACAATGTCTAGAAGAGGAGGTATAGCCAAAGACCTATGCTGAGGAAGAAGAAGAAAATACCTAAGTCTCTTTTTAGATTCAGAGAAATCTGACTTTCCCAGTGGAAATGTTCCCTTAAAGTATGTAAGGTTTCTCCAAAAGAGAAATCCTCAGGGGGAGAAGCAGAAGGGATGGAATCTTCTGCATCAGAGTCCTCATAAGTAGGTATAGATAAATCCTGTTCAGTAGAAGAATCAGAAGAAATAGAATCCTGATCTGAAGATTCATAGTCAGTGCCTTGCCTAGGCCTCTTAGCAGGAGGGGGTTGGCTACCACTCATCAAGGTAATTAAATCTTCAGCCATTTTGATAATTTGTTTTTTAGGCATAGGGGCCTGCACACGTGGGCCAAGCGTTGGTTTTTTAGACATAGAAGTAGATTTTGGCCTTAGTTTTGAAGATGGTGTCGGTTTAATATACAAATCTTTAGGCTTGAAAACACCCTCAGAAGCCGGTGCCTGCACAGCGGCTCTGGACCCATCTAAGGTAGAGACATCTGCGGGATCAATACTTAAAGCATCTCGCAGCATACTGGACTCCGAATGGGTCTCAGTAGAGGCCTGCGAATCAAAAGTAGCAGGTATCAGGGGCTGCGAAAGCACCTCACTGAGTACCAGCGAACTAGCAACTGGCTTAGGAGAAGTGTCGTCATCAGATGTTCATCGTGTTTCACTGTAGCAGTCATTACAATTGGGTTATCCTGCTGGCAGGCTACCCGCAGTCGGCCTGAATTCCAAAGTCTAGGTCTGGCGTCGGTTGCTGTCGCCTCTTCCCTGATGTCAGTGCGCCAGGGGTATAAAAGATGCAGCCGATGCCATTTAAAGTCTTTCTTGCCGCGCGGTGCCCGAAGCAAAAGCAGTTTGCAAGTGCCGGTTGGCCCACTCCTGAGATTTTCATGTTCGAATTTCAGATCCGAAGTCTTCATTAAAAGCTAAGTACCCCGTTGTGGGAAGCAAATACCTCATAAGGACTTTCATTCTTATTGTATTCCTTGCCTAGGACCTGACCACGACGTAGCTAATTGTCGGTTCTGTGTTAGCTTTAACCAATGCACTATTAAGCGTCGGTACAATTTTGCATTTCACTATTTTGGCAGAAGATTTAATTATATGATGTCGTTGGATAGCCATCCGTATACCGCAATTCATAAGAAACGCAAAGAAAAAGAAAAGGACAAGCGTCCGAGGTCCAAAACTGACGACAAGGCTTCTTCTAAGCCAGTCGCCGGTTCTCAGTGAGGTGCTTTCACAGCCCCTGACAACCGCTACTTTAGAGCCACAGGCCGCTACCGACTCCCACGTGGAGCCAACTAGGCCACTGAATACTCAAGGTATTTGAACCTTGGAAACCATTCCCTCAGATGGGTCCGGAGCCACTGAGCAGGCATTGGCTTCTGAGGGTGTTTTCAGGCCTACACAACTATATGTAAAAACTACTTCAGCTTCAAAGGCAAAGACTAAAGCACCTCTAAAAACAAAGAAACAAGTATAACAGCCACATGGACAGGCCTCCATGCCTAAAAAACAGATGCTCAAAATGGCCGAAGACCTAATTACTTTGATCAGGGGTTCCTATCCCCCTCCTGATAAGAGGCCTAGGCAAGAGACAGAATATGAATCTTCTGATCAGGTTTCCATTTCTTCTGATTCCTCTTCTGATCAGGAATACTCTCTTCCTCCCTGTGAGGATTCTGATGCTGAAGAATCTATCCCTTCAGCCTCTCCTCCTGAAGATTATTCTTTTGGGGAAACTCTGCATACCATGAGGGAGCATTTCCACTGGCAGAGCCAAGATTATTCAGAATCTAAGAAAAGGCTCAGAGACTTCCTTTTACTACCTCAGCACAGGCCCCTTGCTATTTCACCTGTGTTAGACATTGTAGGTGATGTTTTTCAGAGTCCAGTCTGACTCCTGATTCCCTGCCTCCAGCTCCTGTTAAGCCAGACAGATATTGCAGGGTTCCTGATTCGCATAAATTTCTTTTTAAAAACCCTGCTGCTGGCCCAGAAACTATCTCTCAGGATCCCAAAGGGGTCAAGGCTTCCACTGCAAAAAATCCTACCCCCTCTGAAAGGGATTCTAGGGCACTGGATAGATGGGGAAAAAAGATTTACACTTCTGCAACCTTGTCTATAAGAGCTTTAAATTGTCAGTTCCACATGCTTAAATATCAGCAATATATCATGTCACTGCTTAAACAGAAAATGTTGATAATTTCTGAATGTGCAAAAAACAAAGAAATGCAGGATTTGTTGCATGCGGCTGAGCAAGTTGGAAAACATACTTTGCAATGTTGTTTTGATTCTTTGGAGGCCTCCTGCAGGGCCGCTGTTACGGGTTCTGTTATCAGGAGGCATGCTTGGTTAAAGGAACAGAATTTGCCTGGTCATGTAAAAGCAAAATTATTAGATGCTCCATTACAGCATGATACTTTGGTGTTAAAGCAGAAGAGGTGTTGAAGAAAATGGAGGACAAAGCAAAATCTATGCAAACAGTCAAGGATTTCTTACAGGTGCAGCCTCCTAGATTTAGCAGACACTGGCCTACAAAGAATTGGTCCTTTCCAGTGTCAGACAGGCCACAAAGGGGCAGATACAGATGCCCTAGAGGCAGATCCCAGCCCCAAGGCTCATACAGGCCCAAACAATGGGGTGCTTCTACCTCCAAAAGCGGAGAAGACAAATCACAGTCATACAGGAGACAGTCCTAATGACTTCCCCCTACCTGCGCCAAGCACTTATCTAATGGCAGCACCATTAGGGGGAAAACTAGCACTTTTTCATCAAAATTGGCACATAATAACCCAGGACAAATGGGTCTTGAACATAGTGGCACAAGGCTACAAGTTTCACTTTCATACCCTGCCAAGGGCACACGGTTTGCCAGACCTGCCAAAAAATCAATGGGCAGAGGCACAAAAACAAGTTTCATCCCTCATGGACATAAGGGCCATTCAGCAAGTACCAGAGCAAGAGCAGGGACAAGGAATTTACTCAAGACTGTTCTTGGTACACAGAAAGGACAAAGCCTGGGGACCAGTACTGGACCTATCAATTCTAAACACATATCTGGATATTCCAAAATTCAAGATGTTGACTTTGCAGCAGCTTCTGGCCATGCTGGGAAAGAAGGCTTGGCTTGTGACCTTAGACCTAAAAGAGGCATACCTGCATGTCCCAATCAGACAATCATGCAGAAGATACCTCAGATTCATAGCTGGCTCAATGCACTACCAATTCTCTGCACTGCCCTTTGGCTTATCTACTGCGCCCAGGGTCTTCACAAAATGCCTGGCTCCAGTAATTGCATTCTGCAGACAAAGAGGAATACAGATATATCTTTACTTGGACGACTGCCTTATTCAAGCAGAGAACAAGGGTATTCTACTACAGCATCTGGCGTTTGTGAAAAGATTACTAACATGCCTAGGGTACACAATAAACGAAAACAAATCAAAACTAGTACCCTCTCAAGAGATAATATTCCTGGGTGCAAGCTTAAATACAACTGCTCAGATGGCTTATCTCACACCAGACAAACAAAGGCAACAGACTACTTACTTCAAACTATTGTCAACAAAAGCACAGTTATCTGCAAGAAAAATTCTGCAGGCTTTGGGCTTCATGGCATCCTGCATATGCAAGACTGCATATGAGGAAACTTCAATGGTACCTGAAAAGTGTTTGGACTCAACATTGCCGCAGCCTGGAAACAATAATTGCCCTTATCCCCTGCCTGCAACAGGAGTTTCGATGGTGGGCAATGGCCTGTCACCACAACAAGGGGCAGCCATTCACTTTACCCAGAGCCAGGTAGACATTAACAACAGATGCATCAGATTATGCCTGGGGGGCCCACATGGCAGGAAAATGTATTCAGGGCACATGGTATACAAGCCAAATGCATCTACATATCAATCAAAAAGAGATGCTAGCTGTTCAGAATGCCCTGACAGCCTTCAAGGAGCAACTTCATCCTGGACAACTACTGATAAAGACGGACAATACTACAGTTATGTGGTACATAAACAAGCAGGGAGGAACTCATTCCTACCCCCTTTGCAGACTAGCCATGACTTTGTGGAACACAGCATTGACTTACCAAGTACATCTGCAGGCACAATTCCTGCCAGGAAAGATAAATACTCTGGCGGACGAACTAAGCAGAAATCTCATGGATCCCCAAGCATGATAATAAAGAAATGGGGATGCCCGGACATAGACCTATTTGCCTCCCCTCACAACTGCCAACTACAGACATTCTGCACAAGGACTTATCACAAGCAAGCATGGAAAGTGGATGATCTATCTTTCAGCTGGAAAAACATAACAGTATATGCCTTTCCTCCACTGCCTCTCCTCCCCAAGGTACTCTTAAAGGTCAGACAAGAGAAGCCAAAAATGATACTGATTGCCCCAGACTGGCCACACCAGCACTGGTACCCAGTCCTAAGGAATATGTCTCAATGCCCAGCCTGGACATTACCTCATATTCCTCACTTACTGACCCAACAAAACAATCAGATCCTGCACAGCCAACTCAAAACCTTAAATCTGGCAGCATGGCGGATAATGTAGTCATTCAAACCACTCCACTTTCTAAAGCGGTGATGTATGTTATTTTAGAGGCCATGAGGCCTAGCACCAGAAAATCATATGCAGAAAAATGGAAGAGATTCTGTGCTTGGAACCTGGCACAAGGAAATGACACAATGGTACCAAACATTCCTCAGATTTTGCAATACTTAACTGAGATGCTGGACAAAGGCCTATCCTTTTCATCTATTAAAATTCATGCCTCTGCCATTTCAGCTCATTACAATACAGAGCCACCTACTTTTTGTCATCCTTTACTAAGGCAGTACCTCAGAGGAGCCAAAAACTTAAGGCCTCCAAGGAGATCACCAATCCCTGCATGGGACCTCAATTATGTCTTGGAAAAACTCAGCCTGCCTCCTTTTGAGCCAGCCGCAACAGCTGACATTAAATTTTTATCTTGGAAAACAGCTCTGCTCCTAGCAATAATCTCTGCAAGACGAGTCTCAGAGCTACAGGCACTCATGGCTGTGGAACCTTTTATCATTTTCCATCCAGATAGGGTTTCTCTGAGGACAAACCCGACATTTATGCCTAAAGTAGTGTCCAGTGTGGCCCTTAACCAAACTATTCACTTGCCTACCTTTTATCCAAACCCACAGAATAAGAGTGAGAGACTTCTGCATTCTTTGGACATACACAGACAGCTGCACTTCTATATCAACAGAACCAAAGCTTTCAGAAAGACTGAGCAATTACTAGTGGCATATGCTGCAGGATCACAAGGAAAGGCTATCTTAAAGCAGACTATTTCAAAGTGGATAGGTCACTGCATTCGTTTCTGTTATTCACAACATGGCAAATCAGTGCCTAAGGGCATTAGGCCACATTCAACCAGAGCAGCAGCCACTTCAGCAGCCTTCCTCAGAGGAGTACCAACCAAAGACATTTTAGAGGCTGCAACCTGGAGTTCAGTGCACACTTTTACAAAGCACTATCATTTACCACTCTACTCTAAATCCAGGGCAGGCTTTGCCACTGCAGTCCTGCAGGGCCTCATAGCCGCTCCTAATCCTATATAGCTCCAGCCACCCAACCTTAGCTTTGGGATTCAACCCAATTGTAATGACTGCAACAGTGAAACACGATGAACATAGTACAGTTGTGTACCTACCATAAATGTAGATGTTCGAGTGTATTCACTGTTGCAGTCCAGGTTACCCACCACCATCCCCCTTATCTTTGCTGGAGCTTATCTGTACTTCTCTTTTCTATACAACCTAAGTGGTGTATTTACTTGTAGATGAAGGAATTATTTACTTTGGTGCATGCATGATTTATGGACATATTTTCAGCCTACCCTTTTAGGGGCACCTGACATCTGGGGCAAGAAAATCTGAAGAAAATGGTGTCGGCTGCATCTTTTATACCCCTGGTGCACTGACGTCATGGAAGAGGCGATAGCAACTGACGCCGGACCTAGACTTTGGAATTCAGGCCGACTGCGGGTAGCCTGCCAGCAGGATAACCCAATTGTAATGACTGCAACAGTGAATACACTTGAACATCTACATTTATGGTAGGTACACAACTGTACTTTTTGGACCTCGACGGTCATGACTCTGTCTTTTTCTTTGTGTTTTTTAGGTATTCCGGACCTAGACTTTGGAATTCAGGCTGACTGCGGGTAGCCTGCCAGCAGGATAACCCAATTGTAATGACTGCAACAGTGAATACACTTGAACATCTACATTTATGGTAGGTACACAACTGTACTTTTTGGACCTCGACGGTCATGACTCTGTCTTTTTCTTTGTGTTTTTTAGGTATTCCGTTAGTCGGATTGCTAATCAACGTCCTTTCTGGATAGTTAAATCGTGAGCCAAAATATTTAGAAGCAAAAATATAACGCCGTTTAATAGTGTGTTGATTAAATCTAGCACAAAACTGACAGCAAGGTACGTTATGATCAGGGCCTAGGCAAGGAGTACAGTACAAATGAAAATCCTTATGAGGTATTTGCTTCTCACAAGTAATGCAATTATTAACTTTTACTGACATCGGTAAGGAGCAAGAAAATTTTCCCCAACGGGGTACTTATCTTTTAGTTGAAGACTTAGGTTCTGAAACTTGAAAATGAAAATTTCAGAGGTCGGCCGACCGGCACTTTCGAACTGCTTCTGCTTCGGGCACCGCGCGGCAAGAAAGACTGATGTAATGGCGTCGGCTGCATGTTTTATACCCCTGATGACCTGACGTCATGGAAGAAGGGACAGCAACTGATGCAGGACCCAAGACTTTGTTAATCAGGCCGACTGAGGGCAACCTGCCAGCAGATTACCCAAATGTAATGACTGCAACAGTGAAACACAAAGAACATCAAGGATTTTCTAGACATAAATATATGGCAAAAATTCAAACTAAACTGGATAAAGCTATAAATTGTTAGGACTTGTGTGACTCTGTAGTTTTGCGGTTTAGCATAACTCCTTCAGATGTCAGAGCTTTCATTTTTCTGGGAAAAGATACTTTTGGTGCCAGAATTTTTGAGACCAGGGAAGCATTAGCTCGATTTATGACTGAATTTCAAGAGAAATAACATGTATTACCTTGGAGCTATGATGTTGTTACTGCTTCTACTGACTTTTATAAAGACAGATTGTATTACAGTTTTGGACTGATGTTGATCACACTGCAGTCAAGTTATTTTTGAAAACTGTTTTGTGCTACTGTCACAGATGTTTAAAAGATTAAAGGCAATTGTGGATTATGGACTAGGAGGTGGGAAGGTTTTGTTACATTAGCAAATGAACATGGTAAAAGAAAATCATACTGAAAGAGCTAAAAGCATGAGCTGATATTAGGATCAACCCTAAACTTGTTTTTTTCTGTGATGTAATATATTATTTAACACAAACTTGTGACAAACGCCATTGTATAAATGCCATGGAACAGCTAGTCACTGTTCCCACGAGAGGAGAAAATATACTAGATCTCATTGTCACAAACATGGGGACAAAATGCTCCACACCGGAAGTATATCCCTCATTGGTGAGATCTGATCATAAACTAATCTCACTGGAAATCCACATCCCGCCCCCACCCCAAACAAAAAAGACCATAGTGAAGAACTTCTCTAAAGCAAACTTCACACTACTCAAGACTGGTGTGGTATCCTTCAAGGCCCCTGAGCCAGAGGAAACCACAACCCAAGCTGTGGAAGCCCTTACAAATGCCTTCTATGAACACCTCCAGGACTGCATGGATCAGGCAATCCCAAATAAAACCAAGACTCTTTCCACAAAGGGCAAACGTCCAGTCTGGTGGACCCCAGCCATTAACAAACTTTACAACAAGAGGAGAAAGCTATTACATGATAGAACAAAATCCATAAAGGAAGTCACCCTGATCATTATTAGTAAAAATTACGAGCACTCATAAAATCAACTAAGGCCAATTTTGAGAGAAAAATTGCCATGGATTCAAGGACAATCATAAGGCCTTTTTCAGCTATGTTAGGAACCTGGGTGGAAACTCCCAGATATGCTCAGAATTAGTCCAAAATGATACAAAAATCACTGAACCCACAGGCATTGCCAACATACTGGCAGACAGGTTCAGTGCAAACTTCACCCCTCTCCCCTAAAGGAGAGATAACTATCCCAGCCGAGTGTAGCCTCCCGGACATCTCAAATGCGCAGGTGAAAGCTGCTCTCTCTAAAGCTAAAAACACAGCATCAATGGGACCAGATGGTGTCCCCGGCTGTGTGCTACACGAGCTAAATGAGGAATTAACCCCGCACATAAGGCAGCTGTTTAATCTCAGCCTTACCACAGGATACGTGCCCAAGGAGTGGCGTCACGGCAACTGTGGTCCCACTCCACAAAGGCGGCGCCTCTGGACCCTGGTAATTACCGCCCCATAAGCTTAACAAGTCTAGTCTGCAAAGCTATGGAGAGGATCATAATGGAGCTCATAAACAAAGATATAGGGGACTTGCAGACATTGGACCCGACCTAGTTTGGCTTTGTCAAGGGAAGATCATGCCTTTTGAACTTGGTCGACTTCTTGAAACAGTCACCAAGGCCATTGATGAGGAAAGGCAGTCCATACAGCCTACCTTGACCTTGCAAAGGCTTTCGACACAATACCCCACTCGGGTATTGTAGAAAAACTTACCAGCTTAAATGTAAACCCATATGTCACAAGATGGGTTGCAAACTGGCTTAAGGACAGAACCCACAGGGTTAGAGTTGCTGGCGCTGTGTCAGACTCCAAGCTGGTCACAAGTGGTGTCCCACAGGGCTCGGTCCTTGGCCCCCTATTGTTTGGCATCTACTTCTCAGAAGTACAGGCCAGCATGGGAGGACTTTGGCTGACAAAGTTTGCAGACGACTGCAAACTGAGTGCCATAGTGGAAAGTGCATCGGACACGGATATCCTTCAGAAGGGACTCACGGAAACAGATAGCTGGTGCCAGAGCCATGGCCTGAAGTTAAGCGCCAAAAATGTATAGTCATACCCTTCGGGAAAAACAAGGTAACCCCAAGCTACCATATAGGTGGCAATCCACTAAGCACAGAAGAGGTTATCAGGGACCTGGGGACTCAGGTTGACAGTGGCCTTTCTTTTGACACTCACATTGCTAAAGTGGTTAGAAAGACCTTCTACATTGCCCACCTGATCATGAAGGGATTCACATCCAGATCTAGTGAGGTCATTGTTCCCTGTACTCTTCACTTATCAGACCAATGCTCGAGTACAATGCCCCATTCGGGATGTATCTCACCCGACATCTGCAGCAATTGGAGAGACCCCAAAAGTTCCTCACCAAAAGGATAAAGGGACTCCAAAATCTGTCATATGCTGCCAGATTGAAGAAACTCCAGCTCTACTCAGTCGCATACCGTCTGCTCAGAGGTGACATGTGCCTGACATACAAGGCCATGTCCAACCCGGAATTAATGGACATGCTCCACCTCAAAAATCCAAATCCACCAAAACCACTAGAAAGCGACTTAAACCTTAGCACGGATATAAATAGGGCGTGCTGGAGGGATAGATTTATCACTCAGAGACTCCCTATGCTGTGGAATAAAATCCCGGTCCATGTGAGGCAGAGCACCTCGCTGACTCTGTTCAAGAGAAATCTAGACCTGTGGATGGGAGATCGTAGGTTTACCCCGGGAATCATCTCTGTGTCACTGCTGGACAGAGGCACAACAAACTAATGGGCACAGTATTTTTTCATATAAGGGGTGGCGTAAGCCACAAAAATTTGGGCTAGGCTTATAAATGCCTTAGGGCAGATAGCCTAGTATAAACCTATGAACCTATGAACCTATGTGGAAAGACAAGGCATGTGGCCAACAATCATACTGCTGAATGTTATAAATGTAAAAAAACAGGGACATTTTTGGATGAACTGTAAGGATAACACCGGTAGTGGGGTACAGCAGATTGTTGTAGATAACTAAGATAGTGAAGATGAGGCTGTAAGAGATTTTGAACATGATAATTCAATTTCAGAAGAGAAGGACAGGGAGAAACTGTAGTACCTGCAGTGTCAGGGCAATGTCCAACCTAAAGTAATACATAATTTTGTTTTACAGGCATCCACTACTAATAAAGATGTACATAGTGAAAGTAATTAAGAGAAAAGAGAAGCAAGATGGACTGTTGTAAAAGGTAGGAAGTCAACTGGGGAAAGAGAGATAGAAAATGGGAAAATAAAGCAAAGATGTTAAAACAAAAATGAAGAAAGACTATGGATAATATAGAAGTTATTTCCTTAATCGCCAACATTATAGTAAATAATTTTAAAAAGTTATTAGTCATACAATGGTCTGATGAAGTTCCTGTATTGTTTTAAACTTGGGACGAAAGTGCTTACAATCTTTCATTGCTGTTTTGAATAAAATGTTTGCCTGCAACTGGTGCAAGCCGCCTTTTTGGTTTTATACAATGGTTGTGGTTGTTGTTGTGTCTTTCAGCTTTTCCCAGTTAGGGGTTGCCACAGTGGAACTCCGGTCCGCTAATGATTGGCAGTAGATTTTTACGTGCAGACTTGCCGGGCCTGACGCACAACCTTCAACGAAGGAACGCCCATTCACTCATGTCGCCACACAGAAGACGCTCTAACTGAGAATCGAATGGGACAACGTCTTACTGTGAGGCGAATAAAATATCCAATATTATTTCTTTACTGAATGTTACACAGGTTGCTGAAGACACAGCAATTAGAAATATTATTGTGCAAATCCATTCCATTCCATTATATGGAATTTAGGAAATTATATTTGTATGGGTCTGGCATTTGTATTTGCTGCTGATTATATTCATGTTTTAGATCTCATTGTTGTGCAAGCTGGAAGGGTGTCAGTCTTAGATATCCATTGTGAAGGACAATCACTTAGACTAATTGTACTCTGTTCTTACACAGATATGACAGAAAGGACATCCTAATAACCCTCCAATGAGACCCATCGTGTCAGGCCGAGGCTGGGTCACTGAAAACATCTCTTTTTATTTAGAGAGGACTTTGAAACCTTATGTAATCAATAATAGGTTTATACTTAGAGACTCGAAGGAGTTTTTATTGGATTTTTATGAAGTGACCAGAGGGCGGGATAGTGACTCATGTCTGTTGCTTGTTACTATGGATGTGAATTCATTGTTTACAAACATCCCCAATGGCAAAGGGTTAGAGAGCATATTTAAATATCTTACTTCACATTCTGATTTATCACCTGTCAGGATAGATTTTCTTTGTACTTTGCTTGAGACAGTGTTAGAAAGCAATGTATTTTTATTTAACAGCAGTTTTTTCTTACAAAAAGATGGCGTGGCTATGGGCACTTCGTGTGCCAATAGCTACGCCAACTTAGTCATGGCCCTATGGGAGGAAGAAAAACTTTTTTGCCTTAATAAGTATCAGGAACATGTCCTTTTTTATAGACGCTTTGTGGACGATTTATTTTTTCTTTGGCATGGTAGCACAGATGAGTTACATATTTTTGAGGAACAAGTGAACAGGTTAACCCCCTTTCTAAAATTTACTATGAATTACTCTATACAGAATATATCATTTCTAGATGTGAACATATGGCGTATGTCGAATGGTGGTTTTAATACAGGAGTGCATCGAAAATCTTGCCATAAGAATACCCTCTTACACAGAGATAGCATGCACCCATCTCACGTTTTTACGAATGTCCTGAAGGGACAGGGCATTAGGGTATCTAGATTGAACCCATGTCTTAATGATTTTGAAGAAGAGCTAAATGATTTAGGGGATTGATTTCGTAATAGAAAGTATAAATCTAAAGAAATAAAGAAAATATTTGAAGAAGTTAAAAGTATAAGACATGATTGTGCTTGCCCTGTTTTTTCTGATACTGGATTACAGAGGTACAGAACTAATGATAATGAGAAATTGCATAAAGGTGAGAGCCATTTAAGGTACACACTTTATTACACACAGGATGTGCAATCCATCAAAGATGTTATTATTAAATATTGGGACTTACTCATGCTAGACCCTGAGGTCACCAAGCATGTAGGTATAAGACCACAGTTTGCATACAAGAATAAGAGAAGTTTGCACAGGATGTTATGTTGTGCAAATCACAAACCTAGTAGGGACATTACATACCCTAATGGTACTAGTCCATGCACCAAATGCAATTTTTGTAACTACATTAATAACATTAGTATTTTTGTACATCCTACAACAGGACAATTATTTCCAATTAAAGTAAATGCTAGCTGTGATACTAGGCATGTAGTTTACATTGCTAACTGCACATCATGTTTCTCATTTTATATTGGCAAGACAGATAGAATGTTAAAAGAAAGAATAAGGGAACACTTGTATCAGATTCGTATTAATCGGAAGTTAACGCCTTATCTAAACATGTTTTACAGAACGACAATACCCACATGTTTTTATTTTCAGTACTACAAGTTAATGTACCTAATGTCAGAGGGGGAGATATTAAAAATTTTACCGAGCAAACTGAGGCACAATGGATTATAAAAATGAAAGCTCACATCCCCCCGGGCTTGAATGATAGGGTCCCTTTAAAGCCAGTATTAAAAAATAGGAGACACAGAATCAAATGAAAGATTTTTAAAGTTTTTATCTTATTGATATTTCATTAACTTTATTTTTACTTTTATTTTAAGTAATTTGATTATAGTAATAACAGCATGTTAATATGATAGTTTTACACAATATAATATGGTTTATTGAAATATGTATATATATAAATTTCATAGATAGATGTTAATAATATTATTTTATGGTTTAAGTTTTAAAAGTATGCCTTAGGTCTTTAAGTATTTAATTGATTAAAGTATTTAATTACTTAATTATTTAATTGCTTTGAATGTATATATAAGCTGTTGCTGAGATGTAGTATTATAGGTTTGAAAAAGCTTGTCAGTGAAAGCGCTTACCGAATGTCTCAATAAACTAATCTAAATAAGAACTGGATATTGCTTCTGTAACTAAGAACTGTGGTCTGAAAAGACGGGATATATGCTTGAATAAGAACTGGATATTGTTTTCTTAAACAAAGAACTGTGGTCTGAAAAGACATGATTTTTTGGTAACCAGGAGAATCTGCATGGTTTGACTACAAACAGAAATTGGTACAGATATTATTATGCTTGGAAATATGAACTGTAAGGTTCATTGTCCATGTAAAAATAACATCAGATATTAGAAAATTACATGAACTAATTTCTGTGGGAAAACTAAAAACAGAGGAATGCAAGAGATGTCACTTATGTAACACCTAATGCTAACTCAGAAATTGATTATATCATGTATTCAGATGCTTTGAAATACATTGAAAATTAAAATAAATAAATAATAAAAAATAAATTGAAATAAATTGGTGGGAAGATGGACACTGTATTTACTGATTGTGGAGATGTATGGTCCATTTTCAGCAGTATTGATGACACAATCAGGATACGGAAAGGTATTAAAAATTGAATGCTGTACATATTAGGGACTTGTTTTATATAGAGGCTAAAATACTAAGGAATGATCATGTAACATCATTGAGATTTGCACATAGTAATTGCACTTCTTGGTGGTTGGACTATAAAATAAATAACTATAAAATAAAACGTAAAAGATTATATCTCTACCTTGAAAGAAATTATTTTCAAAATAAGAAATGTATGTACAGACAAATGATAGTAGAAATTATGTCATGTAATAAATATGATAATACTAGGCCTTCAGAGTAAGGCCTTTACTCACTATGTGTTTAAGTTGATTTATTATGCAGTAGCAGCATACAGTGGAAGTAGATACAGTGAATCAATCCAGACTTAAAAGCCACAAATAACAGTGCTGATGAATTGAACCAAATGGTAGCCAAATATTACTTTCTGTAGTTCTGAAGAATGAATTATACCGTCCTTTGTAACTCTGCCCTCAGAATTGTTCCTTTCCTCTGTAATGGCAGAATAAAAACAAACTTTACTGTTTCTGTAGTTTCTGAACTTTTACTGACTTGTGAATATTTGCTGTATATTTGACCTGACTTCTGTACTCAGTCTTCTGAGTATTTCAGCTCATTTCTGTATGTTTGAACTGCTTCATCTTTAAACTGACTTCTGCACTCAGTCTCTTTAGTGTCCAAACTGAACTGCTGTAGTCAGTCTTCTGATTATTTCATCTCGGCTTACTTCTGTCTAGAAAGTGTCATAATAGTAAAACCCTGTACATTCCTATAGGTTCTACACACCATCTAAACAAGATCTGTTTTTTTATCAGATGTTTCACTCACATTTAACACATCTCATCCGTATCAGTGCTGTGGCCTGAATGTTATTTCACTGAGCTTATTTGTATCCTTCACTGAAACATTCCTTTCTGTTGCAATTGCACACTGAAACTACATGTAAAATGTGAAATATAAAAATGAACATATAGGCCTACTTTAATATGCTTGCACTTCTAGGCCAGTGCAAATAGAATACCGTATTTATGCAGAATTTAATTTGGCAAAACTACATTTATTTTTTTTAAACAAGAAACATCTTTATTAAATTATCAGTTATGACACAGCCGATTTTATATATATGTATATATATATATATATATATATATATATATATGTATATATATATATATATATATATATATATATATATATATATATGTATATATATATATGTGTATATATATATATATATATATATATATATATATGTATATATATATGTGTATATATATATATATATACATGGTTCCACTTGAAAACATCGAAATTCTAAACCATCGAAATTCATATGGTCGAGACCATATCATCGAGTGTTTAGAACATCGATGTTGTCAAGGGGAAGAAAAAGGTAAGTAAAAAAGGGAAAAAGCTGGTGTTTCTGCAGGGCAGCAAGGTGCCCTGGACACTATGTCTGTGAATGTGTCATCTCTGTGATGGCACTGCAGACAGGGTACGGGAAATCTCCCATTTATCGCTTCTGCATATAGCGTTAAAACAGAGAATGTGAAGTTGTTCAGTCTCGCCGTTTGTTCTTACACATGGGGTTCGGCTCCAAGTCAGCCGCTTTCCAAGTTCTAGATCTCTGAGAAGCTCAAGACACAGTCCCTATCCCACGATGCTCTGCTGCCAAACCCCAGATCTAGCTTGCCGCAGCAATGGATTGCACGATCTTCAGAGGAAGCTCGGGCCAGTATTTTTTTTTTTATATATTTGGATATTTAGACTTATAATAACTATCAGGGATCTGATACTTAGTGAGGCTTCGCATATTCCTTTTCTTTTTTTGTGGTTTAGTGTAGGTATCTAAGCTTGTATTTTGTCCTTTAGTTCAGAGTGGTTTGCTCCTAGGCCTTTGGCCTTCTTGATTTACTCTACTTGACAGGGCTCTGTCAAATTTAATACCCTATCCCCTTATATTCTGTAATGCCTGTATTGAGCGTTTGTTTTTTCTTTATTGTATCCCTTTTCTATAGTTATTGCAGTTCAGGGATCTGAACTTTCTAAGCTGTTTTTGTGGTGTTATGACTGATTGGCCAATTTTCTTAATGTCAGAGAAGCAAAAATCTGGGGTTTAAAAGGTGTGACTGTGGACAAAAGATGTCCATCACGGATAATCATATTTCTTGTGTTTATTGTTTGGACCCGCTATATTTACAGGAGGATTGCTCTATCTGTCATTCCTTCAGTGGCAGGGTGTTATTAGAGAGGAGAAGGAAATTGGTAGATAGAGGACTGTTGAAAATGGACTTCCAGGATACATTGGATAAGACTGACCAGACCTCCAAGTCCTCGAAGGGGTCGAAGTCGTCTAAGGTGTCTTCAGAGCACAAGTCTTCGGCTCCGTGCACCTCTGGCAAGACTTGGTCGCCGGCTCCACAGCCTTCGGAGCCGTGCACCGAGATCCTACATCAGATTCAAGTCATTGTGTTGGAGCCGGTATCGGAGGTTTTGAAGTCTGCGATCCTTAAGTTGGTGGCTTCTTCGGCTCCTTCGACACGTTCTTCCGGTACCCTTTCTGACACTGATGTGGACCGAGTGATACAGAGACTTTTGGTGAACCCGGCCCTTGCCAAATTGCTTGCAGCTTCGACCCAGTTGGCTTCGAAGCCTACGACCCCTCCTACCACGAATTCTGCTCCTCCTCCAAGGCCAGTTGAGCCTTCGGAGCAGGAAAGAGAGGCTCCGATAGTGGTGGAACCCTCAGAGCCATGGCTTGTTCCAGTGCTCTCAGCTCCTTCGACCATGACTTCTTCGGTTCCGATCGAAGAGTCTCGGAGCTGACACTCTCACTGGTTTTGAGGGGAGAGTCGAACCGATGCTTCAGTTCTTACTCTCCCTCTCGGGGCTTCGGCGCAGATGAGCTCAATTCCGTCCTCTGGTTCGGAGCCTGTGGTCTCGGCCCCATGGGAGGCTGTTGTCTTCTTTGGAACCGGCAGACTCCTCAGGTTGGGAAACCGGTGCCTTCGATGCCATGAGGAAGGTCATGTCTGCTAAGACCCTTACTTCTTTGGATCCTTCCTCTTCCTCTCCTAAAGGGCTGCACTCTATCTCAACCCTCCACCTCCTGGGTTACTCTGCCTTTCGATGAATTAATGGACTTGATCGCTCGAAAGGTGTGGGAGTCTCATGATTCTATGGAACCGGTCCGTCGGAGGCCCAACAAATTTATCACCTGCCCTCAGGATAAGTCCTTTCTTACAAAAGGAGTTCCTGTTGATGCCATGGTGGTGGCGGCGGCCACCAAGAAAGAGATGTCAGACAACTCTTCTTCTATCCATCCTCCTAATAGAGATTCCAGGACAATGGACAGATATGGAAAATGCATCTTTAGTTCTGCGACATTTGCAATGAGATTGCTTAACTATTTAACCCATTTTACCCGTCTTCAACGAGATCTCCTAAAAGAGCTTGGAGATACTCTACAGGGCAACACAGGTGTTGCTGTCTCCCAGAAGGTGACGGCACAGCTTAACACCCTTAATTCCATTGTAAACTCGTCCATGAGGCTCATTTCTTATGCAGCCGAGGGATCGAGCCAGGCAGCGGGTTCAGTGATAGCTCTGCTGAGTCAATCCTGAATGTGCTTATGCTCCTTTGTGGAAGCCTTCAAGTCTTCCTTTGTAAATACCCCATTTGATGGCTCTTCCTTGTTTGGGCCCAAAGTCAAGGAGATACTCAGTAGGTGTGAGCAGGAAGGAAAGACTCTATCTGCCGTAGGAGTTGGTTTTTCCACCCCCACTAGACCATACCCCAAAGGGCAGAAAGGTGGAAAAATGTGGTTCCGAAAGCCCCAAGGAGCTTTCTAGAACACACGTAGTGAAACCCCCTCCAGGGGTAGAGGAGGAGTTATAATGGTAGACACTGCCCAGGCGGCAGAGGGGGTCCACAGAACGCAGAACCAGGATGACAGGGTGCAGTTCCCTGACAAACCCTATCAGCGCTCCTGAGAGGAGGCCCGACCGTCCTACTCTGGAGGCATTCGGGGGTCGCTTAGCTTTATACCCAGATGCCTGGCTAGGAATTACATCAGATTCCTGGGTAAAAAGTATAATCACCAGAGGCTACATCATTCCCTTTTCAGAATTCCCTTCCATTCGGACAAGAATCCCAGATGTTCCACCCAGTCTGTGGAATCTAGCAGCCGTAGAAATTCAGAGGCTGCTGGAAAAAAGAGTCATCCAACCAGTCCCGGCAGACCAAATAGGATCTGGAACTTACTCCAGGTTCTTTTTAGTTCCAAAGAAAACAGGGGACTGGAGGCCCATCTTAGACCTCAGCAAACTTAACTCCTTTGTCAAAAAGGAAAAGTTCCAGATGGTCACGCTTCAGTCGATAATCCCGTTTCTTGAAACGGGCAATTGGATTTGCTCGATAGATCTCAAGGATGTGTACTACTATATAAAAATGGCCAGGCCATCCAGAGATCACTTGCGTTTCTGGCTGGGGGCCAGTCACTACCAATTCCGAGCTCTGCCCTTTGGTCTCACCACAGCCCCCAGAGTGTTCACCAAATGCATGGCAGTTGTCACTGCTCACCTGAGACGTTTAGGAATCCGGGTGTTTCCATATCTCGACAACTGGCTCCTCACCGCCACCACCAGGCATCAACTGATTCACATCAGGGATTACACTATCAGCCTGTGCTCCCAGTTGGGCATAACCTTAAATTTTGAAAAATCTGCTTTATCGCCGTTGCAGCATATTTCCTTTATAGGAGCAGATCTAGACACCACCACCACTCTTGTCAGATTGCCTCAAGAACGAGTAATCTCTTTACGAAACCAGGTATCCCTTTTGTTGATGGAAAAGAAAGTCCCTGCATTCCAAATTCTGAAGCTGTTAGGCACCACGGTAGCGACTCTCATAGCGGTTCCTCTGGGGCACATGCACATGAGGATACTCCAATGGTTACTATTCACACAGTGGTCTTATCAACAACTTCCAGTGTCACACAAGATTCTGCTGACAAATACTTGCAAAAAGGACCTCCTTTGGTGGTTGAACAGCCACCAAGTTACTGTAGGTCATCCATTTGTACTCCCCCCTCCCACAGCCACAGTGACCACGGATGCTTCCCTGATAGGGTGGGGGGGGGGGGCTGTGTCAAAGGTACTTGGTCTGAGATGGAATCCAGTTTGCACATCAATGTCTTGGAGTTGAGAGCAGTGTTCCTAGCGTTGCAACACTTTCACGACTCTCTTCCTCAAGAGACGATTGCAATACAGACAGACAACATGTCTGTAGTCTGGTACATCAACAACCAAGGGGGAACCAGATCTTACCCCTTATGTCAAGAGGCCCTGAGAATTTGGCAGTGGGCTGTATCCACCGGGTGCTTCCTGATAGCAACACACGTCCTGGGGTCATCCAACATGATAGCGGACAAATTGAGCAGAGCCATTCTGTTGCCTCACGAGTGGTCCCTCAAAGAACGAGTGGTGGAAAGGATATTCCGCAAATGGGGCCAGCCTTGCTGCGACATTTTTGCATCCCCAATGAATGCCAAATGCAGAAGCTACTTTGCCCTGTACCCTCCACTGGGGGACATCCCAAGGGACGCACTCGTACACGATTGGCCCTCAGGTCTCCTATATGCCTTTCCTCCATCTCCACTGATCCCCAAATTTTTACAGAAAGCCAAAAGCCTGGGAAGGACTGTTATTCTGATAGTCCCATTTTGGCCTCGACAGATATGATTCCCCTTCCTTCAACAATACCAAGTGAAAGAACCTTGGGTTCTGGACCCAGTGCCAGACCTTCTGACTCATTTGTCAGGAGTTCTTCACCCCTCTCTTGTATCCCTCAAACTGACAGCTTGGCTGCTCCACTTCCCAACCTAGCCAGGTCTCATGATTTGTCTCCCGCAGTTCAGCATATTCTGGTTTCCTCGCATAAAGTCTCCACCAGGAAACTATATAACAGCAAATGGAAACAATTTGGTCATTGGGCTTCTCAACATGGTATTGATCCCTTTATCGCCCCTATTCATAGCATTCTGGAATTTTTGAATACACTTTTCCATGGTGGTGCGGCAGCCGCTACTATAAGGGTTCAATTGGCTGCCATATCTAATTTCCATGTGGGATGCGGAGGTTCTAACATTATGTCCCACAGATTATGTAAAGCCTTTTTGAAAGGGACTCATCACCTTCGACCCCTATCAGACATCCGATTACTCCCTGAAATCTAAATTTGGTGCTGTCTCAACTCATGCTTCCCCCTTTTGAGCCCGCATCTTCTTGTCCTTTGAAGTTCCTTTCTTGGAAGACAAATTTCTTAGTGGCCATTACTTCTGCGCGTAGAGTTTCTGAACTTCAAGCACTCTCTATTAGGCCCCCATATTTGGTCTTTCACCCCGACAGGGTGTCTTTAAGAACAAAACCATCCTTTCTCCTGAAGGTCTGTTCTGAAGCGAACTTGAACAAGTCCGTTGAACTTCCCACTTTTTTCAGGCATCATGCCAGTAAATTGGAATACATGTTGCATAAGCCTGATGTTCACAGACAATTCAGATTTTATTTGGACAGAACAAAAGAATTCAGAAAATCAGATCAACTATTTGTTTCCCATGCAGACAATAAGAAGGGCCTTTTGGTATCCAAAGTTACGTTGTCCAAATGGCTTTCTGATTGTATAAAGTTTGCATATTCTTCATCCCATCAACCTTCAGAATGTGAAGTGAAAGCTCCTTCTACCAGGGCTGTTTCTACGTCCTTAGCTCAAGCAGCTCATTTACCTTTGGACACCATTTGTTCAGCTGCTACTTGGTCCAAACCTCATACATTTATTACTCATTACAAAGTGGACATGGCCTCCAGGGACAGGGCTTCCTTTGGTTCCACCGTTCTGAGGAATGTACTCCTGTGAGCCACCCAGGATTAGGGTGCTTGGGATGCTACCCACGTGTAAGAACAAACGGCGAGATTGAACAACTTCACATAAAGAAGTTATGTTCTTACCATAAAGTTCCATGTGAGTTATTCATCTCACCTTTGTTCTTACACTCCCTCCCACCTTCCCCCCTCCATGTTCTGGAAGAACGGGTATGGCTGGTGGTCTGTTTGATCTTACTAGTATCCCCTTGTCAGCCAGGTTATCTTTTAATTAATTGTAAATAGTTACTTTGTTATATTGGGTTGCTTAGTTGTGTTTCTTGCTAGGTTCAGCAAACTAGATCTGGGGTTTGGCAGCAGAGCATCATGGGATAGGGACTGTGTCTCGACCTTCTCAGAGATCTAGAGCTTGGAAAGCGGCCGACACGGAGCTGATGGATCGGCTCCGACGTGTAAGAACAAAGGCGAGATGAACAACTCACATGGAACGTTATGGTAGGAACATAACTTCTTTTTTCCCTTTACCCAACTGTAGTGCGATCTCGGAGTTGGTATATTAAAGTTGGGGGGTTTTTAGAGTTTTATAGTTTTAGTAGAATAGTTTTTTTTCTTTTTTTTACATTCCCTTTAAATCTTCAATGGTTTGAAACTCGATGTACTGGTCTCGATGATTAGAATTTCGATGTTTCAAGATTTCAATGATTCAAAGTGGAACCATATATATATATATATATATATATATATATATATATATATATATATATATATATATATATATATATATATAAAGTGAATAATTGGCAACAACCTCCATAGCAGCTTTAATGCAGCTAATAGAACAGTGTACAAGTTAGTTTTTATTTAAAGATGTCAGTGTAATTTTTTAATGCTAAAGTTAATGTTTTCTGAAAGTATACAAACTATTTTTCATATCTGGGAGAGGAAGATAGATAAGAAAAAAACAGACAGCTAGCTGTAGCATGCACTTTAGCATGGATAACCTTAATTTAGGTTAGATAATGCCTGCAGGTATACACATCAGTTTTGTGCAACTGTTCCCTTCTGAAGAGTTAAATGTCATGTTTTGAAGATATACATAATTTTATGTGATTGTTCCAGGTTAATAGGGAATTAATAGGGAATTGGGGTGTTTTGCATTTAGTTTTTTGTTTGAAGGTTTTCATTAAAAAAAAAAAAAAGTATTGAAAAATGTGCCATAGGTTTAAATGCAGATGAGAAGAATCAACTATACAAAAGAACAGCCTACCAATCATTAATATATGTATGTAACACAAAAGATAGAAAAGATGGAAATACACATTCAAAAAACTGTCATGTATAATAGATGGAAACAATAACTATGGTGTCCATATTATCTTGTAGTGGGCATGGCCTTACAGGTAGAGATAAAAAGGAAAGAATATTGAATTACATTAAGAAATGCAGAAAGTATTATAAGAACTAAGTCAATATGAGAATGGAGAAAGGAGATTTTCAGTATGTTTCAAAATCAGGAACTGATGTCATTATACAGGATTCTGCACCTTCTTTACCACAAACAACAATTAATGTTATGGATGAAATGATGTATGTCATTAATTTTTTTGATCTTCATGAGTGTCCAAAGCTCCCAACCCCTTTAGCTCCAATCCATCTAAAAGAATCTACAACGCATACCAGGAGCCAAGGCAGACAGAGGGGCAAGGAGGAGGAGCACAGTCTGGAAGGAGGATGGAAACCATGCATGAATTAATAGTTTTAAACAAAGGACTGGCTTTTATAACAGCATTATGGACATTTTGCTTGATCTGAGACTGTTTGTTAGGAATGTAGAATTGAAAATATTATTTTGTAATTGTGTAGGAAATGATTTAAATTTCTGTAAACCAAGTCTATTTACATTGCAGCACCTGTCTTTAATTGAAGCTTTTCTGAATATTTGTGAAACACAAAATAGAGAATGTTTTTCTAACACAAATATAACATTTTTTTCATAATTTGAGCACAGATGAACAGATAGCACTCAAATCTTTAGAAAATAATAGTGACGTTGCAATTAAACCAGTAGATAAGGGCAGTAATATAGCGGTTTTAGATACTTGCTAGCATGTATAATTCCCCAATATACTTAAATCTTTCTAGGAGGAGATATACACCCTAATCCTGGCCCCACTTATGTAACCAAACAACAGCCAGTCCCCAACACTGGTGGTCTAATTTTTGCTGCAATAAATGTTAGCTGTATAAGAAATAAAACTGCTGAACTACATGCCTGGATTACCCAACATAAGTCTTTTGTTCTCACTGTAACTGAAACCTGGCTTACACCCAGCATAAACCACTCCAATGTTATAGCTCCTGGTTATAGTATCATACATAGTGACCGTATAAAGGTGGTGGTATTGCTTTAATATTTTCCAATACCTACAGCATAAACCACTCCAAAGTTATAGCTCCTGGTTATAGTATCATACATAGTGACTGTATAAAGGTGGTGGTATTGCTTTAATATTTTCCAATACCTACCACATTTCCCCTTAAAGCAAACCAATACCAAAATTCAGTTCAGCAGAGTTTCTTATTGCTTTCCTCAAAATAAATAATTATAAACAAATATATATTACTTTCCTTTATATCCTTCTTGACGACAATACAACTATACTGGAAGATACCTTATATTGGATATCTATAACATTTCCACAAGAAAAAAATATTATTATGTGATTTGAATGTCAGTTAGTTGGACATAAACTCTAACTCCCTTGCATCTAGCATGAACTTATATGGTTTCACACAACTAATTAATAGCCCCACACAGCAAGACATCAAATTCTTTATTATACTGGATCCTACCATCAGACCCTAGCAAATACTCCACCACAAGTACAATGTCAGACTCTCTCAGTAATCATTTCCTAGTCTATACGACTAGACATCTCACACATCCAGCATATTTATAAAACAAAATGTAACATTTCCATGTTTAACCCAGAAATGTTTATTGCTACACTATCATCTGTTAACTGGAATTTCCTAAAAATGCCCCCCTTAGATGATGCTGTAAATTAATTCAATACAACTTTTTTAAATATCCTGAATAGTCTTGCACCTCCTAGAAAAAAGAGACTGAAAACAAATAATGCAATTTGGCTATCCAGAAAGAGTAGAATGCTAATGCAGGCTAGAGAAAAAGCATGGAAAGGATGGCAAAAATATAAAGCACCCCATTATCTTGAAAACTTCAGAATGCTTTGCAATCATACTAAAAAGCAAATAAATGAAGACAAAAAACTGTACTGTAATAACTTACAGAATAATACTAAACACAATCCTAAAAAATTGTAGACATCCATTAGAGAAATCTTACATCCTGGCCAAAAATTCAGCACAAACCCCTCTTCCTGTAACTCACCACTTGAAACTGCAATACTGCTCAACTCTTATTTTATAGATAGCATAGCTTCTCTAACAAAGGATTCCTCAACATCTAATCCCAACCCTGGTCAACAGCCACATATCACCACATCCACTTTTACCTTTAAACCTGTGCTCACATCTTATATGTATCTACTCCTAAATAAACTTAAACCATGCTCTTCTTCAGCTGATGACCTTCCAAGCGAGTACCTAAAATAGCAGCCAGTAGCATTGCCTATCCTGTCCCAGTCCTTATAAATAGGCCAATCCAGGAATCCTACATTCTCTTTCTCTCTGGAAAAAGTCACACATTATCCTTCTGCACAAAGGAGGAAATTCAAGACACATTAATAATTTTAGACCTGTAGCAATCTTATCTCCCCTTGCCAAAATACTTGAAAAATGTATTTAAAAACAATTGCTAGACTCTCTCCAGCAGGAATAACTCCTATCCCTTACACAACATGGTTTTCATCCTTCCCACAGGACTAGCACTGGCCTTCTAACATATACAGATACTGTCAATAAAGCTGGAGATAATGGCAAACTTGTCTTTTCCTTATTTCTAGACTTGTCTAAAGCCTGCAACACAGTTTGGTACAGCAAACTTCTACTTCAAATGTCCTCCCTAGGTCTCTCCCAGCCAAACCTTCTGTGTTTCACAAGTTACCTGTCCAACAGGCATAAGTCAGTAAAATGGCACTCCATGCTCTTTTCTTACCTCGCAGACACTAACGATATACCATAAGGCTCTATCCTTGGTCCCCTCCTCTTTAATATTTTTACCAACACTCTGTATACTTGCACACAACAGGCCACCCTAATACAATACACAGATGATTCCACTCCCATTTGCACATCTGACAACATGATACACCTCCAAAAAATTAGTCAGGAAGCTTTAACAGCCACTGAAACATGGCTTCATAATTCACAACTCAGGCTCAACCCAAAGAAGACCAAACTACTACTTTTTTAACCAAATCTCTCTCTCATGAAAAACAACATTTAAAGTCCTCTCTCTTAATAATACAACCATTGAAGTCACTTCTCATAGCAAACTATTAGGGGTGATAGTGTATGATAATCTTACATTTGACCTGCATATACGAAATTGCATAAGAAAAATTCATCATAAACTAGGAATGCTTTACAGAGCCAAAAACTTTCTCACAGATACAACTAAAACTACATTTGCTACTACTTATCTCTTCCCCGTTCTTCTTTATGGCACTCATATCCTTACTAACCTCCAGGTTTCACAAAAAATTAAAACTTGAACAATGCTATAACAAAGTTGCTGTATTTGTAGCACATACCCTTTTCAGAACACACCACTGTACATCACTGAATAGCTTAAATTGGTTAGAACTCCAACTTCTTACCACCTATAAAATTATCCCACATCCATTTGCTTGTCCGGCACTAAAAAAACTCTCTACACAACAATGTTCCCAATTGGTCATTGCAATCTAGAGATAAACTCATGTCTGTCTACAAGCTTAGCAAATTTGATGGACATTGTCTGTACTCTTACAAGGTTGCTAAGGCCTGGAACTCCTTGCCTATATCTGTCAGGTCTATACCTTCCTTCCATCTTTACAAAACATTCTGAAAGATTTCCTAGCTAAAATATGGCTCTGTTCTTACTCAAAACCAGGATAAACTATATCCCTAAATGTGAACAAGTACCTTTTCTTTCCTTCTACCTCCTTACTCTCCCTTCATCATTAACTTCCTTACTACTATCTAATTTTTTCCCTGACATTCTCTCTAAATATACCATAAGCCTGTTTTCTTCACTTCATATTGTAATTCCTGTTTGTATTTGACTAACTTAACTTAAATTTCTCTACAAATTGTCTAATTTATTCTAAATATTAAATGATTGTCATATACCTTGTATCAATGTTTTTATATTATGTCTAATTTGTTATAAACTGCTGATGTTTTTGTTTTATTTTTGAAAATTGTAAAGTCATTGCTCTTAAGTGTATTGTAATAATTTGGAGTTTGTCATCAAGCTTCTACCCAGTCAGACTTTCCGTTAATCAAATGTGAATAAATAAATAAGTAGTACTACAATAAATTTTATGTCAGATTTGAATACCTACATTCATATTCAAAGTTATGAAGTGTTTTCTTTAATTGCATGTTTTAAAATACATTTATATGATTTGCAGATGTCAAGTATGATTAGTAAGAGTCTGTTTCAATCATTTTATGCTAATGAGCTTCTCAAGTGTGTTATACAAAGGTTACCTAAGATTCATAAAGACACTAGGAACCCACCTTTGAGACAGTCTGTGGACAAGGATGGATAACTGAGCCCATCTTCATTTATTTAGAAAGTGTCTCAAGGGTGGAAGTTGGTAAGAGTCCCACTATTTTATGGTATACTGGTAGTTTTTTTGCTTGGTTAAATGAACGGTATATTCTCTGACATAAAAGTAATGGTATATGGTAACCCTACATGTAAGATCATTGTTTACAGTCATTTCAAATGAGCATGGTGTTGATTTCATATGCAGTTTATTTTTCCTCGTAATTCATCTTTCTTCAATAGCAAAGTAAATTTTATTTATACTCTATTTGATATGATTTTGGAAAATAACGTGTTTGATAGGAAGTAGTATTTACAGAAGATGTGTGTGGGAATGGGTACACCCTTTGTGAATACACATGCTAATCTAGTACTTTAAGAATGGAAACATAATTATGTACTTACAAATTATTTATTTAAGGAATGTGTACCACTATATTTATGTTTTGTTGATAACATATTTCTTATTTGGACAGGTAATCATGCAGGATTGTCCTTGTTTCATGAGTATTTGGAAACTACCAGAGTTTTTCTGAAGTTTGATTTACAAAGTTCTGAGAGCCCTATAAATTTTGTTGGTGTTAATATTATTAAGACTGAGAATAAACTTGCTACTGTGGTTTATCAGAAAGCTTGCAAGAGGATGTATTATTTAGACAGAACCAGCATGCATCCATCATTTGTTTTTGATAATGTAGTTAAAGGGCAGTTCATGAGGGTTTCTAGGCCTATATCAGATGATCACACCACTCAACAAAACTTTGACAAGTTGATATCAGATTTTATGAGCAGAGGTTATAATAAAACTATCCTGACAAAAGTGAGTTTTACAATAATTTGACACAAAAGAGTAAGTACAGCATGCCTTTACTTTAAAGATGGTATGAGTGATCTGGATATAAACATTGGTAGGAGACAATATGGTAAAAGAAATGCATGCATTGACGAAGTATGTTTTTCATTAGTATATTCTAAAGATATTGGTCCTATATGTGACATTATATGATAACACTGGTCCATTCGGACTACAGACAATCAGATCATGGATATAGTTGAACCATCTCAGAGTTTTACATTCAGAAACAAGAAGACTTTAAAGAGGAGGTTATGTTCCATTAGAATACCCCATGAGAACTTTCAGTAAAAAACTGTGACTTTTCCCTTGTAGATATTGTTCTATGTATGCTAATGTGAAGAGCACAGATTTCTTTGTAGATAAAAAAAAAAACAGGTAGGAAATATACCTTGAAAATATGCTAATTATAACACCAGAAATCTAATATACATAGTCCTGTGTAGTTTATGTGATGCGCATTATATAGGTAAAACAAACCATTCCTTTAAGGAACATATATATGAACATATGAATAATGTTCATAGGCTGCTAGACATATCATGAATCTTGGTTCTGAATATAAATTCTTCTTTCAAGTGACTGAAGCCATCTTTCCAAATCCAAAGAGAGGTGGTCTGATTAGTTTTACTGAGAGTAGAGAGATTAGATGGATTTTAGAGTTTGAGTCGCATAGATATCCTGGACTTAATGAAAATATTAGTTGGAAATCAATATTGAAATAACGAAGGCTTAAAAACTAAGTTAATTTGTACTCATAAGAATATTTATCTATACATATATATATATATGTGTGTGTGTGTGTGTGTGTGTGTGTGTGTGTGTGTGTGTATTTTATGTATAAAGATGTTTTCTTAATATTAGTTTTTAAACTGTATTTTTATGTTAATGAATGTTAATTAATTCAACATTTAATTGATTGTGCATATAAGAGAGGCGTATTATAGGTTGCGTTATATACATCTGAAGATGCATAGTGTGAAAACACGTGAAAAACTCATTTTATTTTTGTTACGTGGAATTTTGAGTCTTATTGACTTAGAAAGGAGATTTTGCCAATAAGGATGACTACAAGTAGGTGTATAAAACATAGGCAAGATGGGGCTGGCAGTTACTGGAGAAAGCTGACAAAAGAGCCACGATAATGGGAGCAAATAACTCAAGCAGGAAAGGTAATAGAGTGGGATGAGGCCAAGAAGACATTTGGATTGCAAGCTAGAGACTACCTTGCCTACCAGGGCTTGATCTCAGAGTACAGGTAAAGGGAAAGGGACACAGGAATTTTAAGTGAAAGACCTGCTCTGTTAGATATTTTAGTTGAATCCTGAACAGATGCAGCTATTAAAAAGGGATAACTAGTAGGGAATATAAAATATTGCATGATAACTATAAGAATCAGTCAGTGGATGTTAGAAATGATTGAGAAGAGAGACTAGAAAAGCAATTTAGAATAAAACAATGGGAGGACATATGTACGGCTCCCAAGTAAGAAACCTATTCCAGAAGGTTTAGAATCTTTGCTTGGAAGTATTTTGTGTATGTATTTTTATACTCCAAACAGACTTCAAAGAATTTTTCCTCAGGAAGATAGCAAATGTTGGAGGTGTGATAGAGAAGAAAGAGGTAACTGGGAACATATGTTTTGGAAGTGTAATAAGTTGGCAGATTTTCAAAATTCCCGACAGAGTACTCTATCAGAAATATTGGGTGAGCAAATTATTCTTTTGAGCTGGAATACAGGCTCTGAATTGCCTAGACATAGTAAGGCCTTATTAAGTTTAATTCTGTGGGCTGCCAAAAAAACAGTTACTAGAAAATGAAAATGAGTGTACACCAACCGTACTTGAGGTATTGAATATTATAAAAGATAAAAAAGAACTGGAAGAGGAATCTTTAGAAAGGGAAAAGAGCAACTTACACAGAATTAAATGGAAATTGTGGGAATAATACATGCATAATAATGTTCAGGTGGAGGAGGAGTGAGGTTTAAGGGAAGGTAGGAATTCAGCTTTTTTTCGTAAAAAAAAAAAAAAAATTTAAGCTTGTTTCCTGCCTTTCCTGTAAGTGGTCTAGACTGTTTGTAGGCTTCTGAGCTGCCAAGCCTTTCTGTGTTGGAGGGAAGCCTTCTAGCTTAATTTTGTTTCTTAGAACTAGCTAGTTTTCTAGTTTCAGCACTCAAATCTGTTTCTTTGAACTCAGCACTTGTTCAGAACTCGTTGTAAGCACTAAATAAGCTGCAGATTACTACAGCACTCAACTTTCCTCACTTGTCTAGGGGAAAGCAGCTTTTAGTACTTAATAAATAAGCACCTATCCAGGCAAGGTCAGCTCCCGGTGATTTCTCCTGTCTACCTGATGAATCTGGGCATCTTGGGGCAATGCAGCAATTGCCTCATGTACAAAGACAACCCTCTCCTCCTACCACCCAACACTACAACCTGTGAGAGATGCACTTATATAGCCAAACTGGAAGCAAAGCTCTCTTCACCCAAGACTGGACTAGACAGTCAAGAGGAGAAGGTAAACACTTGCACCACACCACACTCATCACATAGTCCCTCAAAACCTACACCACCAAAACACACAGATAGAAACACAAAACACTCACCTATATTCGCGGAGGCTCTCAATAAAAACCTGCCCAAGCATCAGGGACCTCCAAAGCAGAAACGCAAGCAAACTCCACCCCCCCAACACAACCCAAAATGACACATAGCCAACAAACTCAGTGTGCCACTCAACCACAGCCCATAAGGCATAACAACATACCCAACACTGTAGTCATAGGTGACTCTATAGTTAGGCACACTGATGTTCCACTCACCAGACTAAACAAGGAGAAAGTTACTGTCAGCTGCCTGTCAAGTGCCAGGATCTGCCACATAACACACGCACGCACTCAGGTCACTCCACAACAAGTACAAATATGACACTGTCATTGTCCATGTTGGTGTGAATGACCTGAGACATACCTCCCTGGACTACATGAAAAAAGACATGGAGGAGCTCTCCGATCTTGTAGCTCAGGCAGGTATGGCCCTAGCCCTGAGTAGCATCCTGCCATCACCAAGAATGATACCACAGTACAAGGACAAAATGATTGACTTCAACAATTGACTAAGCTTCTGGTGTCATTCTAAGGGGATCCAGTATTTGTCTGCCTGGGACGACATGATCGACAGACCACGATGCTTTGCTAGAGATGGCCTGCACCTGTTGCCCTTGGGATTCCGGATACTGGCTAAGGCTCTTGCCATCCCTATAGTGCCTTTTTTAGGCAAGGTTCAAATGACAAATTCACCACCATAACAGGTACAAGCAAGCAAAATCTGAGGGTAATGCTACTCAATGCTAGAAGTCTAAACCTCAAAATGCACTCACTCAAGGCACTCCTTAAGATAGAGAACATCGACATCTGTGCAGTGACAGAGACCTGGTTCAAAGCTCCAGAGAGCACCCCTGCTTTACCAGGCTATAATTCATACCACACCTTTCGGCCACCTAACCCGGAACGAAGCACTAAAGGTGGAGGTGTGTCCATATTCATTAACGATATCCACACCTCCAGGCTAGTTGCACAGCATAATGCATCCAAGATTATCCAAGCGCAACTAACTCTGGGCAAGACCGCAATCCGAATTGTAGCTTGCTACAGAACCCTCACCATGCCCCAGGATTCCCACTCCTCATTTCTTGATACACTGGAAAGTATTAGGGTACAACCCAACACCCTAATAATGGGTGATTTCAACTACCCCACCATTAACTAGGAAAACTATTCATGTACCAACACTTTTGCTCAACGTTTTCTGGAATTCATAAATTCCAATGCCTTGGATCAACTTATTCACACCCCCATCAGGGGCAGCAATATCCTAGACCTTGTCATTACCAACATGGGCAACCGGTGTTCCACACCAGAGGTCAATTCCTTGTTGGTCAGATCCGACCACAAGCTAATCAACCTAGACATTCACATCCAGCCCCCACCCCCAATTAGGGAAACTACCGTAAAAAAATTCTCCAAAGCCAACTTCACACTTCTTAAGACAGAAGTGGCAAACTTCATGACACCCATGCAAACGCACAATAGAGATACGACTGCTGAATCCTACACAAATGCACTTTATAAGCACTTAAACGAGTGCATGGATCATGCTATCCCTAATAGAACCAAGATGCTATCCTCCAAAAAAAGGAAGCCAATCTGGTGGTCCTCTGCCATAAACAAACTCTACAACAGAAGAAAGAAACTGTTGCAAAAAAGAGTAAAATCCCATGACTGGAGAAACTCCCTGGTCAACCTCAGTAAGAAGCTGAAATCCCTCCTAAAATCCTCCAAAGCTAGTTACGAAAACAAAATTGCCACTGACTCTAAAGACTATCACAAAGCCTTCTATATCTATGTCAAGAATCTCAATGGCAGCACTCAGATCTGCTCTGAGTTACAGCACAATGGCACTAAATATACAGAACCAACTGATATTGCCAACATCCTGGCAGATAGGTTCAGTGCTAACTTTACCCCCCTCTCACCCCCTAGAGGGCCCATCTCTATACGAGAAGAATGCAAAGTTCATGTAATCATGGCTGCACCAGTAAAAAACACACTCTCCAAAGCCAAGAACACAGCATCCATGGGACCTGACAATATCCCAGGCTGCGTTCTAGATGAACTACAAAATGAACTGGCACCCTACCTAAGTACCATGTTCAGTCATAGCCTCACCTCAGGCTTTGTGCCCACTGAATGGCGCACCGTGACGGTTATCCCACTCCACAAAGGGGGAGCCACGACGGACCCCAGGAACTACCGCCTCATTAGCCTGACGAGCCTGGTCTGCAAGGCCATGGAACGTATCATCATGGAACTCATAAACAAAGACATTGGTAATCTCCAAACTTTGGACCCTACCCAGTTCGGGTTTGTAAAAGGCAGATCATGTCTCCTAAACCTGATTGACTTCTTTGAAGCAGTCACCAAAGCCATAGATGAGGGTAAGGTGGTTCACACAGCTTATCTAGATCTCGCCAAGGCTTTCGACACCATCCCCCACTCTGGAATTATAGATAAGCTCACTAAACTAGGTATAAATCCCTATGTCACAAGATGGGTTGCCAACTGGCTCATGGACAGAACCCACACTGTGAAAATAGCAGACTCCAAATCCGACTTCAGACCAGTGACAAGTAGAGTACCACAGGGTTCAGTCCTGGGTCCTCTCCTGTTTGGTATCTACTTCTCTGAAGTACAGGCTAACACAGAAGGTCTTTGGCTAACAAAGTTTGCAGATGACTGCAAACTAGGAGCCATAATCAAAACTCCTAATGATGTGGACATACTACAAAAGGGCCTCACCGAGACAGATGCCTGGTGTCAAAGCCATGGCCTGAAGCTCAATGCAAAAAAGTGTATTGTCATCCCCTTTGGTAAATACTCTGTACCCATGAACTACCACATAAGTGGTAGTCTACTAAATGCCGAAAGTGTGATAAGAGACCTTGGGACACAGGTGGACAGTAGTCTCTCCTTTGATAATCACATCGCCACAGTGGTCAGAAAATCCTTCTACGTGGCTCACCTTATCACAAAAGGTTTCTCATCCAGAAAAAAAGAGGTAATTGTTCCCCTCTACTTATCACTCATTAGACCCATTATAGAGTACAACGCCCCTTTTGGTATGTACCTCACAAGACATCTACAACAACTGGAAAGGCCACAGAAATACCTCACAATGAGGATTACTGGCCTCAAACAGATGCCCTATGCAGACCGTCTCAAACAACTCCAGCTTTACTCCGTCGCATATCGCCTACTCAGAGGCAATCTCTGCCTAACATACAAAGCTATGTCAAACCCAGAGCTGTTGGATATGCTCTACTTAAAGAAATCCCAATCCCTCCGAGCTACACGCTCTAGGGACCTAAACCTTCTCACCACAATAAACAGAACATACTGGAGGGATAGATTCCTGTCCCAGAGACTTTCCATACTCTGGAACAGACTATCTATCTATGTCAAACAGAGCTCCTCATTAGCACTCTTCAAGAAAAATCTTGATGATTGGATGGGAAATAGGAAATTCACCCCAGGGATCACTTCTGTGGCTCTGCTTGAGAGGGGCACAGTAAAATAATTTTCTTGGGTGGCGAAAGCCAGGGTACCTTTTTGGCTATGCTTATATAGGCCCTAGGGCTAATAGCCTAGTACCTTCCTATGAACCTATGTTGGACTGATTATAGTAGCAAAGGAAATATATATGATGTATATTGTATTTAGTGGGAAAATGTTAAAATGCTTTGTTTTCTGTTCTGTTAATGTATGTCTGCATACGTCTTAAGTGATAATTAAGGTGTTTAAAAATAGATTGAAATGCAAGGAAAAGGGTAAAAACTTCATATGGAGATTTATGTTACAAAATTACCAGTAAAAGTTGATATGAAATGCAGATATGTAGGAGACAGATCCTGTATGGATTGTAAATAAATAGAAACTATACCACATTAATATTTAACATGTCTTAAAGTTTAGTTATTATAGGATTATATACAACAGCAAATTATAGAACTTTATAGAATATAAATATGGATAATGTAAGTTACGGTTATTTTCCAAGATGTAATAAATTTTATCAAGACTCCAATGATATTTTGTGCATTGCTATTATTTATCATGTCTGGCAAGCTAGGACAAAAGAATTATTTAATAAAAATGGGATGTGAAAGATATTTTGGTGAGTATAAGAAAATGGTTGTAGCAAAAGGGGTGGGGAGAAAGTTGTTAGAAGATTTCTTTCTTTTGTTGCTTCTCTTTTTTTCTTCTTGAGTTGTGTCTTTTTGATATTGTACTTTCCTTGCTGTTTTTATTCTAATATTGTTTTTTTATGATGATGTAAAGGGGTACATACTAATTGCTTTTACACTTCTGATGTATTTGTTTTGTATATTTTAAATAATGTACCTCTACTCTTTCATCTGCTGTTTAGTACCACAACCACAAGGTGGCACTGGATCACTTGATTATAAGAAATCCAAGCAGTGTGTCTTTTAGAAGAAACAGATTGAAAGGAGACCGAAATTATTAGAACTGAAGAAATTGCTGTAACAAAGTTAGAAGGAGGTAGATAACACAGGAGTTAATGAAGTTGATGGAGCAGAAGCAAACTTGCAGTGAAGCTGACTGTATTATAGAAGCAGAAAAAATGACAGTTTCAACAGGAAAAACAGTGGATTTTGGAGATAAAGGAACAGAAATCAGTGGTGTGTATTTGGCTAGTGAGTTTTAAAAGTGCAAAACAGCAAAAGGATATTAAAAATCTTATGTCAATGCTGTAAGAATGGGAAGACATGCAGCTGTGGTAACAGAAAGAGGTATACAGCAACAGATTGTAAGTGAGCAAATCAGAACTAAGAATTAAAACAAAGACTGACTTTTGTTTAAATATATATTTTATTTTAGACAATATAATTTTGTCTGTGGGATTTAGTATAAAAGACATAAGAGCACTAAAACATGATGGCACTGAGGACTTCTGTGAAGTGACTTTTGAAACATTTGGTTTATTAGAAAGATTTATATCTGAAGTAGGAAGAAGACAAGAGACTGCACCATGGAAGGCCTATGTTTTTGATTTTTAATTTTGGTCTACAACTAAAAAAAATGCATGTACAGTTCAGAACTGCTGACACTGACTTTGTTTTTTTTTTATTTGTTTGGAATGGAAGGTATGATATAAAAAAGATATTTGATAAAAGAAATGTATGGACTGGGGTGAGAAGTGTTAGTAACATTAAATGTGATAGAAGGAAAGTTGCAGCATGTTCACAATGTAATAAGTGTTAATGGAAAGAGAGGGACTGTTAGATACTGGGAATAGCCTAAGGGCTTTTTTATTGTGAAGATGAAAGGTATTTAGTACAGGACTGGGAAATGGGGCATACACCATAAATTGTGAACCAAAGTATGGCAAATGTAATGTCCAATGGGCATTTTTGGTTTCATTGTCTTACGTTACAGGTATTATAAGACAAAGGAATAATATATAATAAATTGTGAGGAAACTGGGTAAAATATTGTGAAAAAGATGTTGTTATTCATGAAAAAAATAGGTATGAACTACTCAGGAATGTGGAAGGAGAGGTGGGAGATTTTGACAAAGGAGAAGAGCAAGAAAAAAATAATGAGAAGTCAATAGTAGAAAAGGTATAAAGAAAAAAAAGAAAAGCTGGAAAAAATGAAGTAAAAAAAAAGAATGCTTTAAATATACAAAGTTTTAATGTGAATAGCAGTAGAAAAGATATCAGGAGACTAATGTTAATTGAATGGTGTAAGAAAGTGAAATTATATGTTTATTAGATACAACATGGCTAAAAAGGTGAAAAGGGATAGAAGTGAGACCTTGCGTGGAAACAAGAAATGAAAAATATTTAGGTACAGGGATTTTGATAAGCAATTAAAATATTAGATATTACAATACCTGGTAGGGTGGTGATGTGTAATGTAAGAAAACAAGAATGATGTGCATTAGATTATATGCAATGTATGCATACACAAATATAACATCAAAATGTCTGATGCTTTAAAAATTTGTTTTGGTTACTAAGTTTATTATTATGATTGAAGACTTTAATTGTAATTTAAGGAAGGAGAAGTAGAAAGTAACAGAAGATGTGAAAGTATCAAATGAAGTTACAAAGTGTGAATGACTACAGGTAAGGGAAAAAAAGGGAATCAGTTTATCAAAAACAGGTATTTAAAACAGAGCTAGATTATGTAATATGTTCTAATGGAATGGAAGAAATAGAAGGAGGTGTAGAAATTGCTGACTTTTCTGACCACAGACCTGTGTGGGCAAGAATAGGTGAGAATAAAGAAATAATAAAATAAGGAAAAGGAAAGAAAAGGTTAACTGTGACATTAGTAATACAAAAGAAGAAATTATGCAATGAACATATGACAGTAAGATAATTTTATGAAAAATGGCCTGTATGGTGGTTGTGTTTAAAGAAAAGTATAATTTTTTTTTTTATTTTAGAAAACAGAATGAAAAATAAAAAAAACATAAAGAAATAATGGAAACTCTTCAAGTGGAAATGGAGAAAAAAGGAAACAGAATACAAGAGATGGAAAATTGTATGACAAAAACAGAGTGTTAAACTTCTGTTATTTAGGCAAAAGTTTTTCTTAAAAGGTAAGAAAGAAGAGGTATCCCCTTATTTAGTAAATTAAGTGACAATAAAAGAAGAAGAATATATACATGGAAACCTCTGAAAACTCTTCCTCTTACTTACTTCAATTCTTCCTTCATTAACATACTTAACAGCTTTGCTCCTCCTAGAACTAAAAGAGTCAAATCTAAAACTGCTCCTTGGCTTTCCAAAGATACCATAACCCTTATGCATACTCATGATAAATCATGGAAACTCCACCAAAAACATAAAACACCAAGCTCCTTTACCGAATATAAACTACTTCGAAATCTAATTAAAACCAGATTGCCTCTGACTGTAAATCCTATTATTCTAAGCTACAAAATAATTACAGCTATAACCCCAAGAAATTTGTAGTAGTATCACAGCCCTCCTTAGTCCCAGCAGAAAAGGCATCCTTTGCCCTGACTCTAATGCTCTAGACCATATCATAGTCTCCAATTTTAACTCCTTCATTGACTCAATAGCCAAGCTAACTACATCTTTCTGTAAGAATTTATCTGCTTCTTCTACATCTCCCCCCTCCAACTCTTCTCCTTCTGCCATCAATACTACCCACTCCCCTCCCTTCTCTCTCAAACCCATCCCTGTCAGCACTATAAAAAAACTTCTCAATAAATTAAAACCATGTTCTAATGCCCCTGACAACTTACCATCCAACTTTCTCAAGTTAGCTGCTGAGGGCAAAGCTCTCCCCATCTGTATTCTAATCAGCCACTCCCACCAAGAATCCTCTGTTCCCCTCCTCTGGAAAAAAGCCTTCATCATTCCCTTTCATAAAGGAGGCAACAACACTGACATCTCCAACTTCCACCCAATAGCCATCCTCTCCCCTATCTCAAAAATACTTGAAAAATGTATTCACCTACAACTCTTACCTTACATTTTAGACAGTCAACTCCTTACCCCAACACAGCATTGTTTTAGACCCAGTCACAGTACCATCACTGCTCTCCTATCATTCCTTGACAATATCAACCACACCCGTGACTCAGGAAATATAGTATCTTCCCTTTTCTTAGAATTATCCAAGGCTTTTGATACCATTTCCCATACCTTACTACTGTCTAAGCTCTCTCACCTTGATCTTTCATCCCCATCTATCAATTGGTTCTCTAGTTACCTCTCAAATAGGCAACAAGCCATTAAATGGAGCAACTGAACCTCCTCCTACCTAGACACCCTCACAGGAGTCCCCCAAGGTTCTATATTGGGCCCTTTATTTTTCAATATCTTCATAAACAAGTTCCATCTTTGCATCCCAAATGCGAAACTCATCCAATATGATGAGGACTCTATGATCATTCGCTCTGCTGAATCTCTCCCCACACTCTTGCAAATAACTCAGGTCACCTTCAACAGCACTGAGGCTTGGATGCTAAACAATCACCTAGCTCTCAATGCACCCAAAACCAAAATCATGATATTAACCTCATCTAAAAACACCAAAATAGACAAAAACTCCTTCTCTATAATAAGCCAAAATATGACTCAGATCTTAGTAGTCTCCTATACCAAGTTTCTAGGAGCTCTTATCAATGAACAATTAAAGTCTGACATCCACCTTCAAACTAACAGTAAGAAAACTCACCAGAAACTTGGTGTGTTTTAGCGCCACAATTGCTATCTAACCTGTGAAGATATGTGAAGGCTGCCAGCCTAGCCAGAAGAATTTTGTAGATAATTCTGTCACTTGTGAATATTAATATAAGCCAAATGGTTGTTCTCTTAAATGGAAGAAAATGTTGTTTTTAAATCTCCTTTCCTCAGCACGGACATCTCCCTGGTCCCATGCGGCATGTGTTTGCCACCTAAATACCCTGTTGCAAAAAAGGGCAGCCCATTCCTTGTCTGCTCTTACCCAGTGCCTTGGACACCTACTACTTCTGGATACCAGTACTTCCCACACTGCTGACTACAGGACATAAACTCTCAAGACTTATAGTCTTAAACACCCTCTTGAAAAAAAAGGCACCCCATTCCTTGTCCACTCTTACCCAGCATCTTGGACACCTACTACTTCTGGATACCAGCGTTTCCCACCCTGCTGACTACAGGCCATAAACTCTTAAGACTTATAGCCCTAAACACCCTCTTGCAAAAAAGGGTAGCCCATTCCTTGTCTGCTCTTACCCAGCGTCTTGGACACCTACTACTTCTGGATACCAGCGTTTCCCACCCTGCTGACTACAGGACATAAACTTTCAAGACTTATAGTCATATACACCCTCTTGCAAAAAAGGGCAGCCCATTCCTTGTCTGCTCTTACCCAGCATCTTGGACACCTACTACTTTTGGATACCAGCATTTCCCACCCTACTGACTATAGGCCATAAACTCTCAAGACTTATAGTCCTAAACACCCTCTTGCAAAAAAGAGCAATCCATTCCTTGTCCACTCTTACCCAGCATCTTGGACACCTACTACTTCTGGATACCAGCGTTTACCTCCCTGCTGGCTACAGGACATAAACTCTCAAGACTTATAGTCCTAAACATCTTCTTGCAAAAAACAGCAGCCCATTCCTTGTCCACTCTTACCCAGCGTCTTGGACACCTACTACTTCTGGATACCAGCGTTTCCCACCCTGCTGACTACAGGCCATAAATTCTCAAGACTTATAGTCCTAAACACCCTCTTGCAAAAAAGGGTAGCCCATTCCTTGTCCGCTCTTACCCAGTGTCTTGGACACCTACTACTTCTGGATACCAGCGTTTCCCACCCTGCTGACTACGGGACATAAACTCTCAAGACTTATAGTCCTAAACATCTTCTTGCAAAAAAGGGCAGCCCTTTCCATGTCTGCTCTTACCCAGCATCTTGGACACCTACTACTTCTGGATACCAGCGTTTCCCAACCCGCAGGACATAAACTCTCAAGACTTTTAGTGTAGGTGATTGCCTATGGTTATTACTATTTATTCCACCTTTTTGTAACACTTTCTGGCTGCACACATGCTCAGACAGGCAGTATTCCCGGCCGTTTTATTGCTTATTCACTTGGGGCAAAGTAACCTGACTAGTAGTGTTACTTCTCTCTTTTGGCCACTAGATGACAGTCTAGCACTGTAAATTATAAGTTCCCACCATCCAAACCCTAAAGCCAGATAACTAGCTGGGAAAACGAGCTGAAAACAAAGGTTATGGTTTTTATTTTCACCTAGCCGTTGTTTCCCCAAGCAAGTAAGTGGCGTCCAGACCTGAATATAAACTTTGACAAACTAGATGTGTATGAAATGGTCCTGGAAACACAAAACATAACTGTGCTGTTTCTGATAGCTTTTTAAACTCTTGTCTGATAGTTTTTTGCCTCTTACCTCCTTAAGCTGGGCTTGCCCCACTCCATTCCCCAACCTGCCCCCAATTCCCACCCGCCCCACTACACCTACATTTATTTTAACCCCTTATCACTTGACTACTCCCTATAGCCACTCACCTGCAACCACCCTAACCACACCCCTATTTTACCACTTGCAACCAAATATCATACAACCCAAACTATGCAGGCCTCACAACTCTAACCTACATTACATCCTTTCACACATACACACACACACACACACACACACACACACACACACACACATCACTACCATACACCACCTACCATACAACACATACCTTCACACCTGTTATTACACACATAAGCTTCCCAATAGCCCCCTATTTATTTAGCAACAACACAGTACTATTTTTACATAACAAGTATGTTTCAGTATCATACAGTAGAAAAACATCAAGTAAACTCCACATAGATATTCTACAAACTATCAAGCTTCAACTTTCATTAAAGAAATACCTCCTTATCTCAGGGGATATTCACGCCAACCCAGGGCCAAGCAACATTATACCCCCAAACAAACACACTGCAGATCTACTCATCATCAATCTTAACTCTCACAGTATATCTAACAAACTTCCTCACTTAAACACATTCATAACTTACTACCCCCCCCCCCCACCCGACATCCTTACCGTAACCGAGACCTGGCTAAAACCCAGCTCACAGAATGAAGAAATTCTCCCTCCAGGGTATAATATCCTACGGCTAGATAGAACAGGTAAGAAGGGTGGGGGTGTTGCAGTTGTCTATAAAAATACAATATCTCTCCAACCTTTTCTAATTCCTTTACTAAGTTTAATACTGCTGAGATCATAGGCTCTGTCCTACTGTTAAATAAGTAAAAGAGCATCAATATCCTCTGTCATACATCCCTTCAGGTAATAATGCTCTAATAATTGAGGAGATTCTACAATGGTCAAAAGAAGGTGACCTTAACACTAACTGGCTAGGCTGTAACTCTAAAAACCCCACTAACTACATCAACCTGTATGGATTTTCCCAACTCATTCAAGAACCAACTAGAGTAGACAAAAAATCCCATAAGGAATCTATACTAGATTGGACATTAGTAAATTACCCTAAACAAAATTACCAAGTAGGTAGCCTACCTGATGGACTTAGTGGCCATCTCCCTACATCCCTGCTGCGTAAACGTACTAACTTACCCAAACCTACAGTCTATAGACAAGTCAGAAACAATCATAATGTTAACCCTCTAGAACTCAATGCTATATTAAAGTAATGTAACTGGGAACCACTATGCAACCTTCACCTAGACCAAGCAGTAGACTATTTTAATAGTACTCTTATTAACACCCTTGATTCAGTTGTCCCAGTAAGAAAAATCAGAGCTAAGCAACACTATGTTCCTTGGCTGACTAAACCCATTAGAGCCCTATTAAAAAACAGAGACAATGCATGGAAAACCTGGAAGAAAGATAAAACTAGTCTATCCAAACAAAACTATCAACACCTTAGGAATCAGGTCAAAAAACAATTTTGATAAGCAGAACTACTTTCTAGATATACAAAATAAACACTCCAATAACCCCCAAAAGTTCTGGCATGCAATAAACTCCTTACTAAAACCTGGAAAAACCTCAACACCCACTCCCACCTCCACCTCTACAAAAACAGATAGCGATATAGCCTCCCAATTTAATCACCACTTTACTGAATCCATTAAATCACTATCAACTCAACTTTCCAAAAATAGTGAATCATCCATACCAACAACTCCTAACAACTCACCTCCCTTTACATTCTCTTTTGTCCCAACCTCAACAATAGAAAAATACCTCTCAAAACTTAAACCCACTACTCTTGCAGCAAATGGCATACCTGCTCATTTCCTAAAAATGGATGCTGACTCTATCCTACCCAGTCTCAATCTTAATCAACTGCTCCATACAGGAATCCCACATCCCTCAAGTATGGAAAATCTCTTATATTATTCCCCTTCATAAGGGTGGGAATTCCTATGATTTCTCTATTGCCCCATAGCCATACTGTCTCCTTTATCAAAGATACTTGAGAAATGCATACACTCTCAGGTCAGGCATTTCCTAGACTCTAACAATCTCTTCACTTCTACACAACATGGTTTCCACTCACACCACAGCACAACCTCAGCCCTTCTCTCTTTCACAAACCTGGTTAACCAACACAAAAATAACAACAGATTTGTATCTGCTATATTCCTCAACCTCTCCAAAGCATTTGACATGGTTTTCCACTCCATTCTAATAGACACTATTACCTCTCTGTCCTTTGCCCCTAACTCTGTTGCATGGTTTAAAAACTATCTATTAGACCAAAAACAAGCCATCCTGTGGCAAGGAGTTATATCATCTTTACTCCCAACATCCATTAGTGTACCTCAGGGTTCCATACTGGGTCCACTTCTCTTTTCTATCTTTACCAATAATCTACATACCTCTACCCTACAGGCTTCACTCATACAGTATGCAGATGACTCCACCCTGATTTGCTCCATCCCAAATCTCACCACCTACAGCATCTCGCCCAGGAATCTTTTACCTCAGTAGAAAGGTGGATCACAGATTTTCAACTTATCTTAAATCCCAACAAAACAAAACTACTGCTATTTACCCCAAACAAATCAAAAACCACTCCACTCTCCTTTTCTATCTCCTCCAATAATGGAACTGTCATTTCACCCTCTCTCCACACCAAACTGCTTGGCGTCAAAATAGATAACCTACACTTTGACAGCCATATCTCTCAAACTATTAAAAAGGTGCACAAAAAATGGGGTCCCTATACAGACAAAAAGACTTCCTATCAGATCAAGCTCGGGCCACCCTAGCTCAAACCCACCTTATTTCCACTTTCATGTATGCAGTACCCATTCTCACCTATGTTAGAAAATCTGACCTGGAGAAACTTGAGTCATGTTATAACAAAATCGCCAAGTTTGCAACAAATTCCCGCTTTAGAACACACCATTGTATACCTCTTAGGCAACTTCAGTGACTTGAGCTTCCACAGTTAATAACCTACCACAAACTAGTTATAGCTTATAACAACCTAAAATATCCTGAAAAAACTCCAGCCCTTAGGGAACTACTGACTAACTACATTCCAAATCGACCACTCTGTTCTGCCAACAAATCACTCCTCTCTATCTCCACAGCCAACAACACAACAGGTAAATCTCTATTTTTTCATTGTATAGCAAAAAGTTGGAATAATCTCCCTCCCTCAGTGACTTCTGCACCTAATACCAAACAATTCATAAACTCCCTTAAGGCTCATCTTATTAGCTCTTGGCTATGTCCATGTGTTACTTAATCCTAGTGTATGCTACCACCATCTTTCTCTCTTCTCTCCAATTATCAGACCCTCAATATAAATGGAAGTAACATATGGTATCCCTTGACATTTGGAAATGTTGTTGTGATCTCTGTCTGTATCCTTTGCTGACTAATTTAATGTTCACGTGTATAAATTGCTGATATATTCATTTTTTGTGTACTGTTCTATTATGCACAGAATATTGCTCAATAACTAATGTCTTTACTTTACATTATGTATTATTATCATTGCCTATTGCATTAATTAAGTGGAACTTTTCTCCCCGGGCTTCCGCTGAAAATGGACCTCGTCCAGTTGGACCATCCTGGTCAACAAATGCAAAATAAATGAATAAATAATAAGTGTTAAATGTGGAACTGCAAAAATGTAACAACAGTGCACTCTGCTGTAGGGAAACGGATAAGTCAAGCATTGTATAATTGTTTGATCAGAAAACCTGGAGCCGAGATGGCTGGATGAAGGAATTCTTGCTTTTGTTTTGAGACTGGAGTTAATTGCTAGAATTTACATGTATAATGTCTTTTATTGTAGCTTCCTAACCAGGTGCAAGATCAAAAGAGCTGTTACACTCTGAGCTTCTGTTAGCCCAGGAAACAGAAAATAATGATGTAATCTGAAATGAGTCAGTGGTACTGTGTTATCAATTTAAGGACAGAGAGACACAGAGCATTTTGCATTTGTCTTGAGAACATCCAACATCACCAGCACTGTGCCTATGCTCTATTTTTTTATTCTTTTTGACTTTCAGCTTTTCCTGGTTAGGGGTCCCCACAGCGGAACTCCGGTCCGCTCATGACTGGCAGTGGATTTTTATGGTGCCGAGTTACCAGCCCAATGCCCAACCTTCAGTGAATGCACGCCCATTCACCCTCGCACCTACCTGCATGTCTTTAACATCACTCAATCACAGAGAGGACATGCAGACACCACACAGAAGGTGCTCCAGTCCAGAATCGAATGGGAGAACCTCTTGCTGTGAGGCGACAAAGCTAACCACTGCACCACCGTGTGTAAGTTTAATTTAGAACTGTGTTTTCTCTTAGATATAACTAGGAAATAGGAAGATTAGACCAGATGTTTTTCTGTATTGATGTCAGAACTTTTCTACTGTATTATTTTAAGCATTTTTCTGTGATATCTGAACTCTTGACTAGCACTGTGTAGTCAGAAGTATTGTCTTGTGTTCTTACTATTTATTATTAAATATTTTTAAACCTTTCAACTGTGGCTGTTTTATATAGAGATAATTTAAGCTGTAGAGTACATTGCATGTATATAGTGATACTGTCCAAGGCACCCCGAGTAAGCGCTGCTGTTCCGTCACACTTACAAGTTGGATAATAATATTGCACAGTAATAACTGGACACCCTTTGATAAGGGCCTTATTAGTAGTAGCTGATATTAGTGGTTGGTGGTGGTGATTACTACCTTATAGCCTCAACAGAAGGGGCATAGCTGGAGAACCTGTGCCAGCCTTCCCCGGGAGTATCTGTGTGTTTGTATATAACTCATATCCCAAAGTGTGTGTGTGTGTCAACTACTTGGGCAGGGACATGAAGCACTGGTTGGACAGAGAGGGTGCTGGAGGTTTTAGCTTGACCACTAGGCGGAGATCTGGACCCTATAGCTGTGCCAGTGGGTAGTCTTATTGGGGATCTGGAGAGAAAGGGAGAAACCAGCCCCAGACTGACTGTGATCTCTGTGTGCTCTTAAGGGAAATTGTACTTTACTGTGTGTGTATTTGTTATCCTCCCCTATGTGGATGCCCCTCACTGGTGATAGTGGTGATGATTGAGGCTCCTTGATTGCTGGGCCAGTGCACAGGCATCACATAACCTCTTCAACTAAACTTATCCTCTCTACTACCTACCTCTTCACCTCTCTCATGTATGGGGCACCCATCCTTACCAATCTTCAAGCCACCCTTAAAACTAAACTGGCATCCTGCTACAATAAAATCTCAAAGTTTGCTACAAGCACCAAATCTGCCTCTCACCACTGTGACTCCTTACACTCCTTAAACTGACTAGAGCTCCCCAACTATCTCCCCTTCATTCAACTCTCCACTGCTCATAAATTCATCTTCAGGCCTTCTCAATTCCCATCTCTCTTTTCCACCCTTACCTTGCGCCTTCCTGACTGATCCCTCATGTCTAATAAACAGAACCTACTGGAAGTGTATAAACCATTATGCACTCCTGGTCAGTTTTTTTCTTTTATCTTTCTCCTTAGCATGGAAATGGAACTTACTTCCTCCCCATATTCGAACTACCCAGAACTTATCTACTTTTAAAACCTTACTCCACTCTTATCTCTCTTCTAAATGGGAATGCTCCTGTTCCCACCCCTCCTAATCTCTGTGCTATACTTCCACTGCCATCAAGCATACCTTCTCAAAACTTTACCTTCCACTCAGACATTCTATTCTTCTTCCTTCTCCTGACTCCTATAACTTCATACTCTCCCTCTTTTTTCACTTTAAATATTACAGGTTATCTACCACCTAGAAATCTTATTATTTATTTATTTCCATTTTGATGACCGGGGAAGTCCAGTGGGCCCAGGGAGCCCATTTTCAGTGGAGGCCCAGGGATAAAAGCTCCAACAATAGCAAATATTACAATATAGAAAACACAGCAAAATATGGACAGAAAATATACAGTAGATAAGAAATATAGTTACTAATATTTACATATCAAAGAATAGTATTTACAAAATTGTTCCGAGAAAGGCAATTGTCATTGTTAGATTCTAGACAATATTATGTCTGATGACCTTCTTATAAGAACTAACAGTAACACTCCAGAAAGTAGTTAGTGATTTTTAAAGAAAGTTATTATGAGAAAGTGGAAAATAAGCTTGGAAATAGAAGAATTTAAAAGAGGGATGACTTAGGTTGGAAGGATGCAAGTACATTTATGATTAGAAAGTAGAAAGGAGTGAAGTTGTGTTTTAAAGTTTTCTGTGTTCATCAAAGATCTTAGGGAGGGAGGCAGAGAATTCCATTTTTTTGGCTAAGGAGAAGGAGAGGAGGAGTAGTTGTCCTGCTGGACGGTTAGGTTTAGAGACAATGATTAAGTTTTGCTGGGCAGACCTAAGAGTTTTGTTAGGGGTATAAGGGAGAAGGATGTTTGTAAGGGCAGGGCATTTAGATGGATTGAAGATTAATCTATGAGCTGTTATGAGCTAGAGGTAATTCAGATAGTTTGGAAGTTCTGGCCAATGTGGAGAGTGAAGGGCAAGGCAATGGTGTGAGGAGTTTTTAGAGTTAGTGGCAAATTTGGAAATTTTGTTACAGCAGTTTTCTAATTTGGAAGTTATGGTTGCAGATAGATCAGTTAGAAGAGATGTGCCGTACATTAGAGAGGGCAGGAGGAAAGTGGATGCGAGAGTATGTCTAGTATGGGGAGATAGGAAGCGATTGTTCCTATACAGCATCCCAAGTTTTTGCTGTTTTTTTTTATGTTTTGTAGAATATGATTGTCAAATTTCAGTTGCACATCTATGGTAACACCTAGCAATTTAGCATGGGGGACGATTTCAATAGGTGAGTTGTTTTGGCTTACCACTTTGAAAGAAGTTTTGTCAAAAGGGAATGATTCTGATGGTAGCAAGATTAGTATTTTGGATTTGTTTGCATTTAAGGAGAGATGATTTTAGTGCATCCAGGCCTCGGTGGTCGAGAAGGCGGACTGGGTCTTTGTTAAGAGTTCAGGGAGATTAGTGGGAGAGCAGACTAAAGTTGTGTCTTCTGCATATTGGATTATTTTGGTATTGGATTGGGTATAGCAGAGTGAAATGTGTTGAAGATGTTAAACAACATAGGACCTAGGATGGATCCCTGTGAAATGCCGGTGGGGGTAAGTAGGAAGGGAGAGGTACCCTTTTTCCATTTTACAGCTTGGGATCTCTTAGTCAGGTAGCTTGAGAACCAAGAGATGGAATTTTGGGAGAGATTTAGGTTAAAAAGATGAGTGAGTAGATGGGTATGGGAAATGGTATCAAGTGCCTTGGAGAGATCCAGTAGAACAGTAGAGACTATTCCCTTGAATCTCAGGCATGATTGACTGTGTCTAGGAATGAGATCAAAGCTGTTGTAGTGCTATGCCCAGGACGGAAACCATGTTGGGTTGGGGTGAGGAGTTGGCTTTGAGTTAGGAAAGGTATGAGTTGGAGATGGATGCATTTTTCTAGGATTTTGGAGATGGGGGAGAGTATTGCTATAGGGCAGAAATTAGAGATGGCATTGTTTTTCCTGCCTTTGTGAAGAGGTAGAGTATAGGCTTTATGCCAGAGCTTAGGGACATAAGATTCTTGTATAAATCTGTTTATTATGATGCTAATAGGGAAAGCAATCCCATCATCGGCAGCTTTGAGGAAAATTGAAGGCATATTATCAGGGATGTTAGTTTTAATTTAGTGAGAAGTCTTTTTATATAATAGGTGGATATGGGTTTGAGGTTGAAAATGGGGGGGTTAGGGTTGGAGGGTGTGGAAGTGGAAGCAAAGGTGGAAGTCCTAGAGGTGGGATTATTGTTGGGAAAGGTTTTGGTGAGTTCAGCGATGGTGTAGATGAAGAAAGAGTTGAATAGTGAGGCTAATTCTTCATCTGATTTACTGGGGTCAGGGCAGGGATTATTTTTGGTGCCAGGGTTGAGAAAGGTATTTATACAGTTCCAGAATTGTCTAGGTTTTTGGCATGGTTGGACTGGAGCTTGATGTAATAAGATTTTTTGTCACTAATTATTTGTTTTTTTTCACAAGGTTATGGAGCTGTTTGTATTGAAGGAGGGTGTTAGGGAGTTTATTTTTTTGATACTGCTTCCAGTGTTTGTCTCGTTGGAGCATTAGTTGTTTGGTGTTTTTGGTTAGCCATGGGGCGGTATAGGTTTTTATTTATTTTGTCCGTATTGGTGGTGTGGTATTTAGAGTATTTAGAAAAGTAGAGTTAAAATGGTCAATGGCATGGTCTAGAGGAGAGTTTTTAGGATGTTCCAGTTCATTTGTTTGAGGGAATTTGAGAAAGTGTTAGGGTCAAAATTACTTAGGTTGTGACTGTGTATGTAATGATGTTGGTGGAGGGAGGAGAGGGTTGAGCAGAGGGTAAAGGCAGGGAAGTGGTCACTAATGGAGTTGGGAATGGTACCAGAGTTAGTAATTTTATTAGGGTGGGAGACTAGGAGCCAGTCAAGGGTAGTACCTAGAGATTTATTTTTATTGGGTCTGGTTATAGAATGAATTATTTGGCTGAAGTTAAAGAGGTTGATAGATTGGGTAGGAGTAGTGTTATTGATATCAGCCTAGTTTATGTTTACGTCACCAAGTATATACGTTTTGTTATTTATATTGGTTGAGGCCCATAAAAGGATTTCTTCAAGGATTGGGATATTTTTCCGAAGTGGGATATATAGTGTGATGATGCAGAGACTTTTATGGTTATTCATTTTTTGTAGGCAAGCTACTAGTTCAGCATTAGCGAATTGAGGGATAGTATTTGGGCAGGGAATTATAGAGCGTGACTCAGAGTAGATTAGAGCAACTCCTCCACCTTTTTTATTTGGTCGATCATTTCAAAGGGCTTGAAAGCCAGAGGGTAGAATTTCAGTGTCAGAAATGTGGGGTTTGAGCCATGTTTCAGAGATGGCTACAATGTCTGGTTGGTTATGGTTTAACCATGCTTGAAACAGGGATGATTTGTTACAGAGACTTTGGGCATTCAGAATAAACAGTTTGAGAGATTTGTGGGAGAAAGGATGGCTCGATGGAGGAGGATTCAAGTATTTGTATTTTTTTCCTAGTAATGAATAACATTTTTCAAACTTTATGTAAGAAATGAAGCATGCTAGAAGATGGGAAATGAAATTGAGATAGCAGTATGATCTGCGGTGGTACAGCGGTAGCATTGTTTCCTCACAGCAAGAGGTTCTCCTGTTCGATTCTCGGCTGGAGTGCCTTCTGTATGGAGTCTGCAAGTCCTCCCTGCGGTCGAGTGGCCTCCGAAAGACATGCGTGAATGGGTGTGCATGCCCTCGCTGAAGGTTGGGCATCGGGCTGGCAACTCGGCACCATAAAAATCGACTGCCAATCGTTAGCAGACCAGAGTTCCGCTGTGGCGACCCCTAACCAGGAAAAGCCGAAAAGACAAACAACAAGTATGTCTGTCTTATGCAGATGATTTGGTTATTGCAGCAAAAATAGAGGATGAATGAATTAAAGTGTTACAAGAATTGAAAGGTTATTAAATAAGACTGGTTTAAGATTAAATATAACAAAACATAAGGGGTTTGGTGAAATAAAGAAAATGAATGGAATTTGTTATATTAAGAAGAAAATTAATATATTAGGGGTTATATTTGGGAGTATGAAAACATGCTAATTCAGTGGAAAGTGAAACTGAAAGAAACAAAATGCATGCATGGTGAAAAAGTTTTAATTTATCATATAATAAAAAGGTGTATATGTTAAATACATACATTTTGGTGAAACTTGCTTATGTTGTGAGAATGTTTATGTTTTTAGGAAAAATGGAAAGGGGATTGCTAGAAATATTTTTCGACTTTATATGTGGTTTGAGACTGAATCCTGTTAAAACAGTAATAATATACAACAAAACAGAAGAAGGAGGGTTAGGTCTTAAGGAGTCCTATTTTTTTAGCATCATTGAACCTGCTTTGGGAAATTAATAGTGTGAAAAACAGAGAATAAAATGGTGGAAAATTTGTTATATGAGAAGTATGTAGGGACACAGAAAGAAGTAAGAAAGGAAAAGAAAGGAAGAAAAGGAGATTATGGAAAAAAAAATAATATGTAAATAATGTAACATTTTGGAAATTAAAAAAATGATGACTGTAGGGAGAAAAGGAATGAGTGGTATGAAAAAATATGCATTTTTTTCCCTTGTATCTCCATGGAGTGATTAACAAGTTAATGATAGGAATGCAATAATGCAAAGGAGGAAAACGTTTAAAGTATTATATGAAGCTGGACACCTTTTTGTGGAGAATTTTGTTAAACAAGTTATCCATTAAGGGAAATATGAAATATAAAGCAATAGAAGGAAAACTGTATTATGACTGCAAGATAGAAAAAACTGCAAAATACTAGTTTTAGAATAAGTTATAAATTATGTTTTAGAATAAGAGTTTTTGTGAAGAGTTTAAAAATATGTAGTTGGGAAGGTTTCAAGAAAATGAATATGGCAATTATATTGTATGAGAAACATGAAAAAGGAAGGGTGGTGGAAATTGATAAATGGGATAAAATATTATTTGTTACAATGTGAGTATTGTGGAAAAGAATTTGAGAAGGAGTATTGTATAATGAAAACAGAAAGGACAAAGGTGCATTTCTAAATATAAGAAAATGGATGTAGAAAAAACACTGTGGAGGATAGATGAAAATGACAAAAACGAGAATGGAAGAAGGTGGTACAAAAGTTGTGTTGTTTTTATGATGAATAAATTGTAAAAATATAATATGTATGATATAGGGTGGCAAAAATATGTAATTAATGTAGAATAATGTGTAAATAATATATAAAAAAATAAAGCAATCCCTGCACTTTTCCTATTTGCAAGCCATTATAAATAGTAATTCTTCCTGGATAACTGCCTTCTCATTACTACCTGGTATAAGTTTGTGTAATTTCTGATATTCATTTTAATATTTTTTACTCTTATGCCACAAACCTTCTACATTAAAAACATAGTTTTATATTTTCTTTTATTATCAACCCACCACTCTAACCAATGCCTATAAAAAGCTGTTATTTGTAAATGTTCTATAAATAATACCTGCCTTTCATCTTGTAACACCTGTAATTTTGAACAGTGCAGAGTTGATCTCATGTTTCCCCTTGCATATTCAATAATAAACTGTACTTAAAAACAACCCATTCTGCTACATGATCAGAAAATCCACAATGTACCATATTACCATCGCCTGGCCAGCTGCCCTCAGCTGCAGACTTCGTGTTTCTCACTGAGGACATTTGGTATTGGAAAACAAGCTAAAAACTCTGCAGATTTAAGAAGCTCAGCATTTTCCATGCCTTTCGTCATTTTGTCTTACCTTTCTAGCCTATTTGTTTAAAAAAAAGTCTATAGCTCAAGCCAAGGACATTAATCCAGACACACATCCTTGCAAAAACAAGGGGAATGATTATCTTAACACAACATGTAATAAAATCAGTAAATTTTTACACTTACCCCCTCAAGCAGAGTAAAATCACATCACATTACATTAACTTAACTTGCTTTGGGCAGTCTTCCCTATCTTCATGCTGTGTAAAGGTTATATATCTTATAACTAAGAAAAGGTGCTTGTTTACTTTAGTATGTTGAACATATACACCAGTTACTGAAACGACTCTCCCAAAAATTCCCCTGACTACACACTATACAAAACTGCTTTACAACATAACATGCAATTTGCATCATTAAATGTTTTATACAGATAATAATAAGAAAACAAACATTGTTTTACTTACAGTTTTCCATTTAGTGTTCTTCTAAACATTAATGACATAAAACTAGGGTATATGCTTTCCTGTCCACCCACAAACGTAACATAGTCAACAAGATTCCAGTCTCTATCAGCCAATTTTTCTTGCAGATCCATTTTTAAAATACATGATTGATGCTTTATAGGCTTCCATTTATTTATTAATTTCAGTATTGCTGGTATTTTCTTGTTCATCTCAATCTCATCACCAAATCAAATCCAAGGTATTCCTAATTCTTCTAATTGACACCTGTACTTTTTTCTGTCTCTCAAGTATTTTCCTTTGGTACACTGGAATAGGTCTCACTGGTAATGTCTCTCTATGAGCTTTGTTGTCAGAAGAATGAGAAGCAGAGTCCCCTTCTGCTTGCTGGCTCACTCAGTTTTTATTTTCCTCCTTAGCCTGTTCTGCTTTAAAATATGTTTGATCCTCCAGGAAAAATATTCTGAAGACAGCGTGTTACAGCAGCTTTCATCTCACATCTGCTTCTCAGCACTCTTTGTTGGTATAAACTTGATTCTTTTCACCCTGGTGTACAGCGAATAATAATTTTTCACAAACACTCTGTTGTCTGCAATTTTTAATACTTTTTTCTTTCTCTCATAATTTTGTCAGGATCAACTCTTTCTGCTAGTATAGATGCATCTTTACTAATATAGGTCTTGGCTGCCTTCTCATAGATTTGGGCATACACACAATGTGCCCTTTCAATTAACAAATCATATTGTAGAATATAAGTCCAGTTGCTTATCTGTACTTTCATAAAATTAATGCAGTTTGTTCCTTCCAGTTTCTCAGGTACAGCAAAAATCTCAGGTTATCTCTGTGTGCGCTGTCTTCTAAATCTACCATTTTTTTGAAACTGCTGTTCATTTCATCCTCTGATTTTTGCAGTTTTATCAGTTCACCTGAATAACTAGATAAAGCTTCTGCTATTTTTCCAGCCTTTTATTTGAGTTGATATAATTATTTAGTTTTTCATTATTTTACTCACCTCTGAGTAGATTTAATTTATTTTTTCCTCTAAATTACAAGAAGCCATCTCCTATACCAAAGTTGAATTTTTGGGGGGCTGAAATACTCTTGGATTCTTCCCAGCCAGAGTTTCCTCTCCACATTTTCTGGTTGATTTTCTTGCAAATTAATTCTTTGCTGGAATCCAGGCAGTATAATCACTAGCCAGTGACTGAATTTTATCCAACCTTTACAGTTTCAATAGCCCCTTTTTGTTATTTTTTGTTTTTACACCGAAAGTTGAAATTAAGGTGTTGCTTAGTGTGCTGCCATCCTAGAAGTCATATCTCTGATATTTTTTGTGATGCTAAATCCATCGACAAACAATAAATGTTAGTACTGTATGCCTAATTATTCATTTTTCAGTAAATATCTGCATAAATATCAGTACTGGTGGAAATGGATGAAGTTCATACATATCATCTGAGGTATCTGTTTGCACTGTTGCAGGTATCAGTGCTCATGTACCTAATGGGGGAAACATTTCAAAACTGGTGAACAGTCATTCATTCTGTGAATGAATAAATGCCTTATTTAGACATATTGTATAGCATCACTGACTTTGTGTAACACCTGTCTGTGCCTGGAAAAGGTGTGCCAAGCCTACCATGCCACCTTGAATTCCACTGCTCCCAGCATTCTCTGCATCATAGTCATCACCTCATAGTGGCAGTAAATACTTCTCATCTGATGTCAGACTTTGGACAGTGGAAGGACTACCACCTCTGATTTTATGAGCAATTGTATTCTCCCTTGCTTTACTTCTGATAATGGATATCATCACATTAGCTCTCTGTGCTAATGCATTATTTCTTCCCCTATGGCATTTATGTCTGCCAATACTTGGTTCCACACATTACCTAACTTTGCCTGCCTAGAAACTTATTTTCTGTATATCATAAGGGAATCCGTGACAATATGCATCTCTGCAGGATTGATCTCCCCTGTGTCTTGCTGTGTCATCTTGTCCTTAGAAGTAACATGTCAGTAATGGTAGTCTAAATTTACCCTGAATGAAATGAATAATAAATAATGCACTTCCTTGCAATAACTCTATAATGTGAACTTTGTCCTTAAATGGCAGTTCAATGGCAGTATTTCATTGAATGTTTGTATTTCTCCTCTTTTATCTTTGTGCAAGTGTGTGTGTGTGTGTGTGTGTGTGTGTGTGTGTGTGTGTGTGTGTGTGTGTGTGTGTGTGTGTGTGTTTAGGTACGGGCTTCTCTGTGTCTGTTCTAAAAGTATTTAAACATGGAATGCATGCTTGAGCAACTGCAAGAGATATGTGACTGCAGTTTGTATATTCTGTGATATGTGGGAGGGGGAGAGTCTGTGGCCGGTAAGATGACTGATATTTTAATTTTATGAATTTCAATACTGTCTGTGCATACTTGTCCTATGTATTGCTATTGTCAGGAGATTCTAGTTCTGAGAAATCTAGAAAAGTACTAACTGCATCAAATAGAACATAAATTTTACTCATAATGTGACTTGATAACTTTGCAGATGTAGCAGTAGAACTCTCTCCTTACTCTCCTTTGGAAGCACTTTCTTCACTTTCCTCTCTGTGTTATAGTAATCTTAGAGTATTCTCTCCAAAATGCATTTCACTGTACTTTCTATAAACAATTCTTTTAACTTTGGCTTTCTGCAATGTTCATAAAATGTGGTAATCAGCAGCATACAGAATGATCAAGAAGACCAGTAACACTGCAATTAAAGCTGAAAGATGTTTCAACGAGTTTTATTCAATTTATGAAGTTCTTATGTAAATGAGGCTTGTAGGCACACCTCTCTCTGTGAATAGCATTGCTGCACATATTAGCAACAGTAGTCAAAGTCCTTGGCAAGTTCACGTGATATTTTTATGTATGCCCACTCACCCTACTTGGGTACGAGTTTTGCTGAGCTTTGAATGTACTTGTGCAACTTGTCAGCTACCTGTGGAACTTACAGTCACGTTACATAGCGTGTGCTTTTTGCTACGTTAATATAGTTTGATTACTTTTATATGGATGTAAATTTGCCTATGTCACAAGTGATAATTCAGTAAAGGTGTTTGGGGAAAAAAAAAAGAATCTCAATTTCATTGCATATCCACCATTATGCTTTTGAATCTGGCCAAGGAAAATGTCTTCTTCAGTGAAAAGTCTAGGTAAAGCCCCAAGATTTTGTTTGAAGGAGATTAAACTTTTTGCAAGCTATGTCAGGAAGTCTATTAGAAGTTACATATGGACAGATCTGGTAGATAAACTATCTAAGCTGACTGGAGCACCCCATACTGGTGAGAAATGCTCTCACCGGTACGATAATTTGCACTGAAGGCAGCCTAACCAGCTTGTCCGGTGGGTGGCAGAAGTGAAGGAGACATTAAATATGTATGCCTTCAGTACTATTACAAATTAATAATATGTTAAAATGCCATAGCTATGGCCCATTACTACTGAGGTAATGCCAACTTTGCAACAGTTACTCTTTCTTCAATAATTCATATTCATATTTTTTTCCTCTCACAGTATTCTACCCATCCCTGCTTTTTCAACCCATGTAACACACAGAGCTTACTCCTCCTCAAATAATTACCGGATCTGGCCTCTACTTAAGCAAAATAGTATTTAATTTACATTAAAAACTAAGAAAACTTAGAAGTGATTCTGTAAAAACAGGGATGCCTAACAGACTTTCCATCAGCGCAGATTATTTTATTAGCCTGGTTGTTTCCAGCTCACAACCCTGATAAGAACAACAAATAGGGTCTCCCAGAGCAGCACAATTGGCCAATGAAATGCATACTCACTGCTATCCCCTCCCACCCTCACTAGCGACCAATTCAGTAGCACCAGAAGTTATTAGTAACTTAGGCACCATTTTTTAAAACTCAATAGCAGCCCGTCGTCCTCCTTGGCGCATGACGCTTCTACAAGTAAGGACTCTGCTTTTACAAACTGAATTGTGCTTGATAAATGTTTTTATATGTTTGGTGCAACAGTATTACTGTACTGAAGCTATTTTTACCTTAAATTGACAAGCGTTACAGGAAACAAGTAGTCCTCTGCTGGCTAGACTGAATGTAGTTGTTCAGCTGTTAGCGTTTAATGTAACACTGCTGCAACCAGGTGCGGCCTTAACTAACAGCCTTAAACACTTAGCTCTAATCAAATTATAGTTCTAACTGCATTGGAAATACAAGCATTGTTGTATAATTTTAAATTACTGGATAAACATAGCCTGGTAGTCCACGTTGTAGTTATGCCTGACAAATGTTATGAACTCTGAATGGCAGTTTACTTGCTAAAATTCCTGACGCTTGTGAGAACTCTACTTATGCTTACTACCTTGTGTTTTTATTTTTTTATTTAATTGAATAATGCTTATGAGAGCTGTTTTTTTCTACTGCCTACTGTTTTATGTATTGTAAAAAGCTACTTAATCTGCTATGACCAGGGCATACAGTGTATAACGCTCATGAGAACTGTTTTTTTTTCTGCCTGCTGTTTTAAGTCTTATAATAACTACTCAAACTACTGTACAGCTATTTAATGTGGTACATACCTTCCTGCATGTGTTGACTGTAACACTTCTCTCCTCTTTCAGTAATCAAACTTCTCCTAAACCTCCCTGCGGGACTCCATCTGCCCTACATCTAACACGCGGTCAAACCTTATCCATGGGACTGTACACCAAGGACCGCAGCTATAATTTCAAGGACTAACTGGGCTAAAGTGCCTCAGACACCTCTATGTATGTGAATGTATCACTAATTTGGCTTAAAGTAAGAAATAGCCCATAGGTTAACTTTATTGTCTCTACCTCTGCCAAACTGCCTAATCATTACTGTACTTTTGATGCGCTTCGCCAAGAAGGACAACTGCTTAGTTTTCTTTCATATTTTTTTTTCTGTCTCCGTATTCTACCCATCCCTGCTATTTCAACCCATGTAACTCCTTAACTAATTACTGGATCTGGCCTCTACTTAAGCAAAATAGTATTTAATTTACTTTAAAAACTAAGAAAACTAGGAAGGGAGTCTGTAAAAATGGGGATACCTAACAGACTTTCCACCAGTGCAGATTATTTTATTAGCCTGATTGTTTCCAACCCACAACCCTGATATGAACAACAAATAGGGTCTCTGCCCGCTCCGCTCACTCCTCTCCCCTCCCTGCCCCCAATTTCCACCTGCCCCCAGTACCCACACACTTATTGTGACCAGAAATCCCTCCCTTCATACTCACAACCAATCCCAACCACACCACCAACTCTCAACCCACCTCCAGCCTACAACTAGCCTTACACCTTCACTAACACGATTCAACACACTGTACCCATACTCATTGCTTGTGCTATCCTTGCACACATCACATCCTACCAAAACACCATTATTCACCCACCAAACAACTTCCACTGTACAACTACAATCACCACCGTTCAATACACACCCTCTAACTACGCATGCACATAAAACAAACACACCATCTCAATGCACAACCAACATAATCTATCACCTCCACCACACAAACAGAAAACATACCTAAAACTTTACAAGCTAATCCTTCACCCACATTATCTATCACCCGCTACACCCAAACAAAAATTACCCCAAAACTTAAACTAATCCTGTCATTAATAAAGCTAATGTCCTCAACTATAAAAAACTTGCCCTCAGTGGTGACATCCACCCAAACCCTGGCCTCTACAACACCTCCACTGAAAATCAGTATAATAACCTCACTTTCTCTCAAATTACATCCAATAGAAAGCCAACTGACATCCTTATCCTAAGCCTAAATATCAGAAGTATAACCAATAAAATCCATGAACTCCACGCTAACATAGACTTATACTCACCAGATATTATCGTTCTGATGGAAACCTGGCTCAAACGTCACATTACCAGTGGGTAAATTCTCCCTACAGGTCATGACATACTAAGAGCAGATCGGTTGCACAAAAAAGGGGATGGTGTAGCTGTAATGTATAAACACCATCTAAACTTTCAAATCCTAAACTTTTCAGCCCCTCAAATTGACAAAGGAGAAATAATCTGTATCAACCTAAAAGTAAACCAAGACAAAACCATTAACATAATAGAATGCTACTTCCCACCTGGCCATAATATCCCTCCACTAGAAAACCTACTCATCTGGGTAAATCATCATCTTCCACAAGAAACAATAATTTTAGGTGATTTTAATATTGACTGGCAATCCTGTTCCAACTACCATCCAGCCCACCATCTTAACCTTCATGGATTCTCCCAACTCATTCAGTCACCTACCAGAATAAATAAAAATTCCAACAAGCATACTACTCTTGAATGGATACTAGTCAGCAAGAACCCCCATAATACATAGCTGGCTGCCTACCAGATAGCTTCAGTGATCATACCTCAACATTCCTACTCAAAAAACATGTATATCAGGCTAAACCCATTACCTATCGGCAAATACGTAAGAAAATAAACTTTAACCCAGACAAATTCATCTCATCCCTTAAAAACTTCTACTGGACTCCCCTAAAATACCTCAACCTAAATGACGCTGTCCAATTTTTCAATACCATCTTCCTTGAAGTTTGAAGCACCTATGTGCCCACAAGACTTACTAGAGTTAAAGCCCAGTCCTCCCCATGGCTACAAAAATGACTAGGTCAGAAATGACAATCTGAGATAGAGACTGGAATCACTGGTGCAAAACTAAAAACTCCTCTGATAGACAGAAATTCCTTGAATTACGTAATAGAGTCAAAAAACTAATAAAACAGGACAAATTCCTATACTACCAATCTGCCCTGAACTCCACCCAGTACAACCCCAAGCAATTCTGGGCATCCATCAACTCCATCCTCCAGCCAGGGAAAGTCAGAACCCATCCACCAAACAAAACAAACTTCTCTGAAAATATTGCCACCTCTTTTAATACACACTTCACACAAACAGTTCTATCACTAGCTAGACAACATAACCCCCCACTCTTCAACTACACCTAGTAATCTACCCACTACTTTCTCTTTTTCTCCTATTCCTACCTCCAACATAAAAAAACTCTTATCAAAACTAAAGCCCACTAAACTAGCAGCCGACAACCTCCCAAGTGAATATCTAAAAACTGCAGCTGAAGCCCTAGCCTACCCAGTCTCAGTCCTGATCAACTGATCTTTATCTGAATGTTATGTCCCTTCACTATGGAAAATATCACACATCATTCTCCTCCACAAAGGCAGCCACTCCACAGAACTCACCAGCTACTGGCCCATAGCAATTCTCTCTCCTGTCTCCAAAATACTTGAGAAATGTATTCACTCTCAAGTTCTAGACTACCTCCTTACTAACAACCTCCTATCTAACACTCAACATGGTTTCCGGCCATACCACATCACGACCACTGCCCTACTTTTACTAACACTATCCTTCATCATAAAAACAATGGGTGTTTCTCCTCTGCAACTTTCCTAGACCTATCTAAAAAATTTGTCATGGTCTCACATAAACAACTCATCTCTGTGCTCAGTAACCTATCCTTTTTTCAATCTGTTACAGGCTGGTTTCAAAGCTACCTGACTGACTGCCAGCAATCCGTTGTTTGGCATAATGATATATCTCCCCCAACTGCCTGTCTCAATAGGTGTTCACCAAGGATCCATCCTTGGACCCTTACTCTTCTCCATATTCACTAATACTAATAATCTTGCCTCTGCTACCAAACTGGCCACTCTCATACAGTACGCAGATGATTCCACCATCATCTGCTCAGCCCACACCCTTCCTGAACTTCAAAAGACCCCACAGGAAGCCTTTTCCTCAGTTGAAACTTGGCTTTCAGATGCACAGTTAATACTTAACCCAAACAAAACAAAACTCCTCATCTTCCAACCAACCAAACACAATCAAAACATCCCCCAATTTAACATTACAGCCAAAGATAACACCATTATCCTCCCAACAGACAACACCAAACTACTAGGAGTTGAGATTGACAATAATCTCAAGTTTGACATTCACATTTCATTAACCATAAAAAAAGTGCACAAAAAACTGGGAACTTTATACAGAAATAAGCAATTCCTCCCCCAAACAGCCAGGATTTCAGTTGCAAATACCCAGCTTATCTCCACCCTACTCTATGCCTCTTCAATATTTACCAACCTAAGGCAAAGCGAATTAAGTAAACTCGAGACTTGCTACAACAAAATAGCCAGGTTTGCCACTGGTGCAGCCTACCGTAGTCACCACTGCACCTCACTTACTGAACTTGGCTGGCTGTAACTCCCTCACCTCCTTCAATGGTACCAACTCTGACTTGCCCACAAGCTAATAAATCATCTTCTAAAAGTCCCATCCCTCCAAAATCTAGTCTAGCCCTATCACACCACCAGACCACTATGCTCTAGCAACAAAAATCAATTACAGGTAACTAGAGCCAAGAACTCTGCTGGAGAAGCACTCTTCTCCTACTCCAATTATGGAATACCCTCCCTCACTGTATAACCTCTATATCATCATGTACTCACTTTAAAGCTGTTCTAAAATCTCATCTAAAAGAGCACTGGGCATGCCCCTGTAACAACCCTCACTAATATCTCTACTCCATCCACCCTAAACCTGTCTTCATCCTTACTGTCTTTGGTTACAACCAACCCCAATGCTTCTAAACCTATTAATATATCTCAGCTGAAATTTTGGGTACTGTTATTCATGTGTAATATTAGCCAGCTTAACTACTAGGAGACTTGCCATCTTAAATGGCACAGATGTTGTAAGTGTATAGTTTATACTCAATTGTCCTTTACCAAAATATGTTATGCAACTGAACTATGTATGTATTACTGGTATTGTTAAACAGCCATCCTACCTACACTTCTTGTAATCTTGTAATTAAATGCTTTTTATTGTGAAGCTTTTCTCCCTGGACCTCCGCTGAAAAAGAACCTGTGTCCAGTCGGATTTTCCTGGTCAACAAATGTAAATAAATAATAAATAAATAAAAATAATAATATTATTTACACCATGCCATAATTGGTCATTACTGCTCAGATATTCTAAACTTAGCAGATGTTCTTCATGTTTCACTGTTGCAGTCATCACACTTGGGTTATCCTGCCAAGGGTAGCTCTCAGTCGGCCTGAATTCCAGAGGCTTAGTATTTCTTCATCAGTTACTATCACTCCAGGACTGACATCAGGTCATGAATGGTATAAAATCAGGCAGCCGATGCTATTACATCAGTCTTTCTTGCCGAGGAGCCTGAAGCAGCAGCAGTTCGCACTAGTGCCGGTCGGCTGCTGCCTGAGTTTTCATTTCCGAATTGAAGTTGAAGTCTTTTAAAGCTAAGTACCCCATTGGGATCCTTTTTTCTTGCTCTAACCAATGTCAGAAAAAGTTAACAATTGCCTCGCCTGTGGAAAGCAAATACCACACCGAGATTTCCATTCTTAGTGCGTCACCTGTTTAGGCCCAGACCATGATGTCCCTTGCTGTTGGTTTTGTGCTTTGTTCAATGCCAGAACTATACATTGTCAGGCCCTTATTGTAGCTAAATATTTTCTCTCTTGATATCCATATTCTGAAATGGCTTCGGTAAGCCATCTGACTACCAATCTTCCAAAAAAAATGTAAGGATAAAGACAGAGACAAACCGCACAGGTCCAAAACTGCTGACGACGCTTCCGTTAAGCTAGTCGCCAGTTTGCCGGTCCTCAGTGAGGCACTTTTGCAGCCCCTGATGCCTGCTTCTGTGGATTTGCAGGCTGTTACCGAGACCCGTTCAGAGTCCGGTATGCCGCGAGACTCTTCTTTGACTAAGGATCCTGTGGATGTCTCTACCTTGGATGGGTCTGGAGCCGCTGAGCAGGCACCAGCTTCCGAGGAAGTTCTTCACTATACCGATACTCGACATAAACCAACAACTTCTTTCACATCTTCAGTTCTTTCTAAAACTATCGAGTTTCCAAGGCCCAGGGTACGAACTACGCCTAAAAAAATGATGACCCAAGCTCAAGCACCCGCTTCCATGCCTCAATCTCAAATGCTTAAAATGGCGGAAGACCTTGTCTTGCTTATTAGGGGAAGCCAGTCTACCCCTTCCAAAAGAAAAAGAAACTTGTCCCCAGCAGTTTTATCTGACCAGGAGTCCGATGACTCTGAGGTTTCTGAATATGAAGAAATCCAACCTTTGTCTGTTTATGAGGAGTCAGATAAAGAGGAATCCATTCCTCTGCCTCTCCTTCAGAGGATTTTTCATTTGGTGAAAACCTACATACTTTAAGGAAGCATTTCCAATGGGAGTGTCTGGACTATCCTCAGTCCAAAAAGATACTCAGGGAATTCTTAGATTTACCACAGCACAGACCTTTAGCCATTCCTCCTGTCCTGGATGTTGTGGATGATGTTTTTATGGAATCCAGTCTAACTCCTGACACCCTTCCTCCTGCTCCCAGGACGCCTGACAGGTATTACAGAGTCCCTGACTCACAAATTTCTTTTCAAGAATCCTACTGCTGACCCAGAGGTTATCTCCAAAGGACCTAAAGAAATAAAAGCAACCACAACTAAGAATCCCACCCTCTCTGACAGGGATTCCTGAGCTTTAGACAGATGGGGTAAAAAAGTATACACCTCTGCAACTCTTGCCATTAGAGCACTAAATTGTCAGTTCCACATGCTGACATACAAGAAACATACTGTGGAACTCCTTAAACAAAAAATATCTACCTTTCCGGTTTGCAGAAAATAAAGAATTACAGGAGCTTATGCATTCTGCAAGCCAAGTTACTAGACACACTTTGCAATGTGGCTTTGACATCCTGGAAGCATCCTGCAGGACAGCAGTCACAGGTTCTGTACTTAGAAGACATGCTTGGCTTAAGGAACAGACCTCGCCAGACCATGTCAAATCAAAACTGTTGGATGCACCATTGAACAAAGATAATTTGTTTGGCACCAAGGCAGAAGAGGTCTTAAAAAAGATGGAAGAAAAAGCTAAATCTATGCAGACAGTTAAAGACTTCTTGCAGGTCCACCCTCCGAGGTTCAGTAGGCATTGCGCCTCCAAGCACTGGTCCTTTCCGGCCAACTCAAGACCAGCTCAGACAAGACCTAGGGGAAGCAGGCCCCCCAGACAGCAGTCTCAGTAAATGAAGAGATCTGAGCAATGGAGTTCTTCCACTTCAAAAACAGGGAGTGCTAAGCCACCCCCTTATGGAAAGAGCTCACAATGACTTTACACCTCCACCGCTTACCTCTGCCCACCTGCTTGTGGCCCTAGGAGGAAAACTCTCCTCCCACACCAAAAACTGGGCCTCTATCACCAGAGACCAATGGGTTCTCAACATAGTGTCTCAGAGATACAAATTTTATTTCCACACTCTACCTACCCCAAAAGGGTTCCCAGATCTTCCTCCAAACCAGTGGGCAGAGGCACAAAACTAAGTCCATTCCCTGCTCTTCATGAGGGCAATACAGCCTGTTCCTGCAGACCAGATAGACCAAGGTTTCTATTCCAGGCTTTTTCTAGTACCCAGAAAAGAGGGCACCTGGCACCCAATCTTCGATCTATCAATTCTAAACACCTTCCTGGTGATACCAATATTCAAAATGCTCACCCACCAGCAGCTTCTTCCTATGCTATCCAAAGATACTTGGTTAGCCACCCTAGACCTAAAAGAGGCCTATCTACACATCCCAATCAAGGATTACTGCAGGAAATATCTACTTTTCAGAGCAGGATCTATGCATTTTCAGTTCTCTTTTCACAAAATGCCTGGCTCTAGCCATTGTTTTTTGCAGACAAAGGAATATTCAAATTTAGCCCTACTTAGATGACTGCCTGATTGAGGCAGACAGTCAGGAAAAGCTACAGCACCTGACTTTTGTAAACCACCTACTGACCTCCATGGGGTACACTATAAACAAAAAGAAATCCAAACTAGTACCTACTCAAAAAATTGTATTCCTGGGAGCAAGCCTGGACACAGCATCCCAGATGGCATTCCTTACTCCAGAAAAACAAGCCTACCTGACAGGCTACTTCTCTCAACTAGCCACCAGAACCCAGTTATCCGCAAGGAAAATCCTGCAAGCTCTAGGGTTCGTGGCATCCTGCATTCTACTCATTCCATATGCCAGACTGCATATGAGGAAACTTCAGTGGTACCTAAAAAGCCTTTGGTGTCAACACTTTCAGCACCTGGAAACTATCATACCTATGACACCCTGTCTAAGGAAAGATTTTCTTTGGTGGGCAGCAGCATGCAACCACAACAAGGGTCTTCCCTTCTCACAACCCCACGCCGCCCAGACCTTAACCACAGATGCATCAGATTATACCTGGGGAGCACACCTGGACACCAGGTGTATTCATGGCCATTGAAGCCCAAATCAAATACATCTGCACATCAACAAAAAAAAGATGCTAGCTGCTCAGCATGCTTTTACAGCTTTCAGACCCCTACTCTCCCCGGGGCCTCTACTGATCAAAAACAGACAACACCACAGTGATGTGGTACATCAACAAGCAGGGAGGAACTCACTTTTATCCCCTCTGTAGGATCGCCATGACCCTTTGGCACATGGCTTCAGCCATGTAAATTCACCTGCAAGCACAATTCCTGCCAGGCTCCCAAAACTCTCTGGCAGACAACTTAAGCAGAAACCTCCTAGAACCACATGAGTGGCAGCTAGACCACAACACCTTCAACCTTGTAACCCAGAAATGGGGCACCCTAAGGTGGACTTCTTTGCCTCCCAGAACAATCACCAGCTCAGCAAATTCTGCACCAGGGAACCTCACAGCAAGGCCTGGAAAGTGGATGCCCTATCCTTCCAATGGGTAAACCTCTCAATCTATGCAGTTCCCCCTCTACCTGTACTTTCAAGGGTACTACTCAAAATAAAGGAGGAAAAACCACGAGCAATCTTGATTGCCCCAGACTGGCCATGCCAGCACTGGTACCCACTGTTGCGCAGTCTGTCATCCCTGCCACCATGGCACCTACCTCAGATCCCAAATCTCCTGACCCAGCAGAACGGAGAATTCATGCATCCACAATTGTAGACCCTGAACCTGGCAGCCTGGCTTATTTCCTGTCCTCTCCTCCAGTTGCCAGTCTAAGCAAGCAAGTCCTGGATGTTATACATGAGGCCAGATGCCCCAGCACTAGAAAATCCTGTGCTGACAAGTAGAAAAGGTATTGCACCTGGATCCAGGCTAAAGGAGCTGAAACAGCACAGCCCTCCCTACCTCTCATCCTGGATTACCTAGCAGACCTACTACACAGGGGCCTTTCCTTCTCTTCTATTAAAATTCATGCCTCTGCCATCTCTGCTCATTACAGCACGGAGTCACCTCTCTTTTCTCACCCTCTCATCAAACAGTTCCTAAGAGGGGCTAACAATTTAACGCCACCCAGAAGAGCTCCTATCCCAGCTTGGGACCTTACCTTTGTGTTGGAAAAGCTCACACTACCCCCCTTTGAACCTGCAGCTTCAGCAGAGTTAAAATTCCTCTCTTGGAAAACAGTCTTGCTTCTGGCCATCACTTCAGCTAGAAGAGTATCAGAGCTACCAGCACTCATGGCAGCAGAGCCCTTCATCATTTTCCATGCTGACAGGGTCTCCCTCAGGACTAACCCAACTTTCATGCCTAAAGTGGTGTCCATTGTGGCTCTCAACCAATCTATTCATTTGCCCACCTTTTTTCCTAACCCACAAAACAAGGGGGGAAGGAATCTGCATTCTCTAGATGTGCACAGACAGCTCAGATTCTACCTGGATAGGACTAATTCTTTTAGGAAAACTGACCGATTGCTAGTCAGCTTTGCAGCAGGGGCAGAGGGCAAGGCCATATCCAAACAAACAATCTCCAAATGGAAAATGGCAAATGGAATTGTAGTTTATTGATCATTTGGGAAGTTGTCCATCTCTTTCAACTTTTTGGTTTAAAAGACCACATCTACACTTGTTTCCCATCTTTCCTGTAACTAACCTACTGGAAAGCACTAGAAAGCCTTAAACTGATACAAGCCTTCTAGCTTAAAAGAGAGACTTTGTAGTGTTTGAGTACAAGTTTTCTATATTTTCTTGCTGTACTTAACTGTTTTCTGCCTAAACGCTGATTTTCCAGCGATTATTGTGATTTAAAAGCTTGGTTCTTTCACATATTGTACTTATTTGACTGCCTGCACTTTTAAAAAGTTGTTTTTTGTTTAAATAAATTGTTTAACTGTTGTAGGCTACACACTAAAGTGCGATAGCCTTTTCTGATCGACTGAAATCGTTTAAAGCTGTTTTAAGTGTACTTTTTACTGTTTTTGCCTTATCTTTTAAAAAAAAAATTCCTTGTTTCCCACCTTTCTAAGCTAGTATAAACCAGTTTTCAGGTTAGTGCTGAATTCAGGGCTGTGTTACAAGTTTCTGAGTTGCCCATATCTTACTTGGATAGAGGGAAGTTTCTCTCTTCACCTGTGAGAGAGGGGAACTTTGAGCAGCCATCTGCCCCTGGAGGAGTGGTTCCAGCCCAGAAGTTAGTAGTTTAAAAACTGCGTTTGCACTGTTTTGTGCGCCGGGCAGCACCGGTTAGCTAGGGTTAAATTATTCCCGGCTCCACTAAGTCTCCTCTTCAGTTTTTCTAGTCTAACTAGTCTAACTCTCAACCTAAGCACTCAAAAAGCATCCTACAGTCCAGCACTTGCTCAGGCCTATTAGCAAGCACTAATAACCCTAACACTTGATTGCCCATCAGGGCAAGGCTCTTTATCTACCTCTCACCAACCAAGCGACTAAGTAGCTCACCCTACTATTCAGGCATGACCAAAGGGCAACTTCAGGTGTACTCTATAGTCCAGCTGGTGAACCTGGGTATCCTGAGACAATGTTACAACTGCCTCATGTATACAGACAATCCTCTCCTCTTACCACAAAACACTAACATATGCGAGAGATGCAACTATACAGCCAAACTGGAGGCTAAGGTCTCTCCACCCAAGACTGGAACAGACGGTCATGAGTAGAAGGTTGACACTTGCACCACACCTCCAACCTCACATAGACCTACTAAACCAACACTGGCAAAAAATACACATAAATACACAAAATCAAACTCGGAGGATCTAAATAAAAACCTGCAAAAGCATCAGAGAGCTCCAAAGCAGACACCCAAAAAACCTGCACCTCATGTCACAAACCAGACAACACATAAAACACAAAATCAATGTGCCGCACAATCACAGCCCTTAAGGCGAAATAACATACCTAACACACTAGTAATAGCTGACTCTATAGTCAGGCACACTGATGCCCCACTCACTAGGCTGGACAAGGAGAAGGTTACTGTTAGCTGCCTGTTGGGAGCCAGAATCTGCCACATAACACAAACACTCAGGTCACTCCAGAACAAGTACAAATATGACTCTGTCATTGTTCATGTTGGTGTGAATGACCTGAGACATACCTCCCTGGACTACATGAAAAGAGACATGTAAGAGCTCTCTGATCATGTAGCCCAGGCGGGTATGACCCTGACCCTTAGTAGATCCTGCCCTCACCAAGAATGATACATCAGTATAAAGAAAAAATGATCAATTTCAACAATTGGCTAAACTTCTGGTGTCATTCAAAGGGGATCCAGTGTCTGTCAGCCTGGGACGACATGCTCAACAAGCCGCGTTGCTTTACAAGAGATGGCTTGCACCTGTCACCCCTTGGCTTTCGAATACTAGCCAAGGCTCTTGCTGCCCCCATAGTGCCTTTTTTAGGCAAGGCTCAAAAGTCAAACCCACCTCTGTAAACAGCACAAGTAAAAAAAATAAGGGTTATGCTACTCAAAGCCAGGAGTTTAAATCTCAAAATGCATGCGCTCGAAGCACTCCTAAGTATGGAGAACGTTGACATCTGTGCATTAACTGAAACCTAGTTCAAGGCTCCAGAGAGCACTCCAGCACTAGTGGACTACAACCCATACCACACATTTCGGCCACAGAACATGCACCAAAACACAAAAGGAGGGGGTGTATCCATATTCATCAAGGATACCCACACCTCCAGGTTAGTGGCGCAGCATGATACCACTGAGATCATCCATGTGCAACTAACATCGGGCAAATCTGCAATGCAAATTGTAACCTGCTGCAGATAACCCCCCATGACCCAGGACCACCACTCTGCCTTTTTGGAGACACTGGAAAACATGAAGGTCCTACCGAACACCCTGATATTGGGCGATTTCAATTACCCTACCATTAACTGGGAAAACTACTTGAGTACAAACTCCCAGGCTCAGCGCTTCCTGGAATTTATCAACTCAAACGCCCTGGATCAGCTGGTAAACTCCCCTACCAGAGATGAAAACATATTGGACCTGGTCATCACCAACATGGGCGACAGGTGTTCCGCTCTGGGGGTCAACCCGTCATTGGGTAGATCAGACCATAAACTAATCACTCTGGAGGTCCACATCCCACCACCACCCCCAACCAAGAAAACCACAGTGCAAAACTTTTCTAAAGCAAACTTCGCCATACTTAAGGCAGAGGTGTTAAGTTTCACAGCCCCTACACTAAAGGATAACACTGCCCAAGATGCAGAATCCTTTACAATTGCACTCTATGAGCACTTACAAGGAGGCATGGATCCCTAGCAAAACCAAGACTCACTCCCCTAAGAGAAGGAAACCAGTCTGGTGGACCCCTGCCATAAACAGGTTATACAACAAAAGGAGGAAACTAGTTCAGAAAAAAAGCAAATCCTAAGAAGGAAAGACATCCCCGATCAGTATCAGTAAGAAACTAAGGCCCCTCATAAAATCATCCAAGGCTAACTTTGAAAGAAAAATAGCCAAGGATTCGAAAGATAACCATAAAGCCTTCTCTAGCTATGTCAAGAATCTGAGTGGCAACTCGCAGATATGCTCTGAGCTAGTGCAAAATAACACAAAATATACTGAACCTACTGATATTGCCAACATCCTGGCAGATAGATTCAGTGCAAACTTCACCCCCCTCTCACCTTTAAAAGGGCCCACAGCAATACTGGAAAAGTGTAGTGTCCCGGAAATCACAGAAGCACAGGTGAAAACAGCCCTTTAAAAAGCCAAAAACACAGCATCAGTGGGGCCAGATGGTGTCCCAGGCTGCGTATTGCATGAACTACAGAATGAACTAACCCCCCACCTAAACACGCTGTTCAGCCTCAGCCTCTCCACAGGCTACGTGCCCATCGAATGGCACACAGCAATGGTTATTCTGCTCCATAAAGGAGGGGCCACAACTGACCCTGGTAACTATCGCCCCATAAGCCTGACTAGCTGGTCTGCAAGGCTATGGAGCGCATCATCATGGAACTCATTAACAAAGACATTGGGAACCTCCAAACACTTGACCCGACCTGGTTCGGCTTTGTTAAGGGCAGATCATGCCTGCTAAACCTGGTTGACTTCTTTGAGACAGTCACCAAGGCCATAGACGAGGGAAAGGTGGTTCACACAGCCTACCTTGATCTCACCAAGGTGTTTGACACCATTCCTCACTCGGGTATTATAGAAAAACTCACCAGCCTGAACATAAACCCCTATGTCACAAGATGGATTGCCAACTGGCTTACAGACAGAACTCACACCGTAAGAATAGCGGGCTCCCGGTCCGACTCTAAACCAGTCACAAGTGGTGTCCCACAAGGCTCGGTCCTGGGACCCCTACTGTTCGGCATATACTTCTCAGAAGTACAGGCAAACACAGGAGGACTATGGCTAACCAAGTTCGCCGATGACTGCAAACTTGGAGCCATAACTGACTCTCCGTTTGACACGGACATCCTTCAAAAAGGCTTTACTGAGACAGACACCTGGTGTCAAAGTCATGGCCTCAAGCTAAATGCCAAAAAATGCATAGTCATCCCATTTGGGAAAAACAAAACACCCACGAATTACCACATAGGTGGCAGCCCCCTTAATACAGAAGAGGTAATAAGCGATCTGGGGACCCAGGTAGATGGTAATCTCTCCTTTGACAATCATATTGCCAAAGTAGTTAAGAAATCCTTCTATGTGGCCCATCTAATTACTAAAGGGTTCGCATCTAGAAATAAAGAGATTATAGTGCCCCTCTACCCGTCACTCATCAGACCCATCATAGAGTACAATGCCCCATTTGGGATGTACCTCACAAGACACTTCCAGCAGCTGGAAAGACCACAAAAGCACCTCACCAAGAGGATTACTGGCCTCAAACATATGTCCTATGCAGCCCGACTGAAAAACTCCGGCTGTACTCAGTGGCATATCGCTTACTCAGAGGCGATCTCTGCCTGACTTACAAAGCCATGTCCAACTCAGAATTGATGGACATGCTCTACCTAAAGAAATCCAAGTCATTGCGAGCCACGCGGTCTAGTGAGCTAAACCTCACTACAACAATAAAGGAGGGGATAGATTCCTGTCACACAGACTCCCCATGCTTTGGAACAGTGAAGTACAGGCAAACACAGGAGGACTATGGCTAACACTCTTCAAGACAAACCTTGACGAATGGATGGGTAACAGAAAATACACCCCTGGGATCACTTCATTGGCTCTGCTTGACAGAGGCTCAGTTAATTAATCAATGGGGCGGCGAAAGCCGACACACTCTGGCTAGGCTTATAAATGCCCTCGGGCAGATAGCCTAGTACCTACCTATGAACTTATAGCACACTGTATCCATTTTTGCTACAAATACCATAGGAAACCTCCCCCTAAGGGGGTCATGACACATTCCAGCAGGGCAACCTCCACCTCTGCAGTTTTTCTCAGAGGGGTCTCTACCAGGGACATCCTGGAGGTTGCAACATGGAGTTCTGTTCATACCATCACCAAGCATTGCCACCTGCCTATCTTCTCCTAATCCAGGGCAGGCTTTGCAACTGCAGTCTTGCAGGGTATCCTAGCCAGACCCCAGTCTTCTTGACTGCCTCCACCCTTTTCTTCAGCTTTGGGAATCAACCCAAGTGTGATGACTGCAACAGTGAAACACAAAGAACATAGTAAAGTTGTGTACACTTACCATAAATGTAGATGTTCAAGTGTTTTCACTGTTGCAGTCCTGGTTTCCCACCCTCCATCCCCCTTGTCTCTCTCTCTCTCTCTCTCCTCCTCACTCCTTACTGGGATTTTTGGTATTTACTTTCTACTGGTGGTGTTCTTCCACCATAACCTAGCTCCCTGTTTAGTGGCTCCAGACATTTGGGGCAAGAAAAACTGATGTAATGGCGTCGGCTGCCTGATTTTATACCACTGATGACCTGACGTCAGTCCTGGAGTGACAGCAACTGACACAGAAATACTAAGCCTCTGGTATTCGGGCCGACTAAGGGCTACCCCTGAGAGGATAACTCAAGTGTAATGACTGCAACAGTGAATACACTCGAAGATGTACATTTATGGTAAATGTACACAACTGTACTTTTTTCCACTTCAGCTATGAAGTAGTCATGTAGGTACAGGTGAGATGATGTTTATGCTTTTAAACTGTTAAAACAGATTAAAGCCCGTTGTCAGTATGCCATATATTTCATATACATTTATCTCACCTAAAAGTAGTTCCATGTACTTTTTAAAAGGTTAGCAATTTATTGAAAATGTTCCACTTCTATACAACTTGACCTTTGTATCATCTCTCTTGTAGGGTGGGAGGGGGGCAAACAAACCATTTTAATATGCAAGAATTCCTTACTATACTTAATGGCAAATTTGCAGTTAGGCATAAGGTAGGAGTATGCTAAAAGAATAACCCAGTGAACTACATCTACAACATAAACAAGACATGTTGGAGAAACAGGTATGTGTCTTGGAGACTACCCCTTCTCTCAAACAGGCTTGCCATCCATGTGAAGCAGAGTTCTTCCCTAAACCAATTCAAGCATAACGTAGCCCAGTAGATTTGGAATCAGAAATGTATCCCAGGTCTGGCATCTTTGTCTGTTCTGTGGTCATTTTCCTATTAATCACCTATGAACCTATAGATTCACAGGTGTGTATTAGGCTAATGGCCCTGGAGCCTTTACAAGCCTAGCCATAGGATTACCCAGGTATCATGCCACCTGACCTTAGTTCCTAGTGCCTGTGTCGAGCAGAGCCACTGGGTTGATCCCCAGGATGAATTTTCTATTTCCCAGCCACTCATCAAGACTTCTCTTGAAGAGAAGTGAGGTGCTCTGCTTGACATGTATGGTAAGGCTATTCCATAGCATGGGCAGTCTCTGTGTTTCTGTGTTCAGTGGACTACCATCAGTGTGGTAGTTCAAGGAAACCGGGTTTTTCCCAAGGGGGGTGACGACACATTCTTTGGCATTGAGCTTAAAGCCATGGTTCTGACACCAGTCGTTGGTCTCATTGAGGCCTGTCTATAGGATGTCAGCATCACTTGGGGAGTTAATAATAGCTCCCAACTTGCAATCGTCTGTGAACTTTGTCAGCCAGAGTCCCTTCGTGTTGGCCTGGACTTCAGAGAAGTAGATACCAAACAGGAGAGGACCCAGGACTGAACTCTGTGAGATTCCACTTGTGACTGGTCGTCAGTCTGACTTGAAGTCAGCTGCTTTCACACTGTGGTTTTATCTGTGAGCCAGTTTGCAACCCACCTGGTGATATAGGTGTTGATGCCTAGCTTAGTGAGTTTTTCTGTGATTCCTGAGTGGGGAATGGTATCAAAGGCCTTGGCCAGAACAAGGTAGGTTATATGAACCACCTTGCCTTCATCCGCAGTTCTTGTGACTGACTCAAAAAAGTTGAGCAGGTATGATCTACCCTTCACAAAACCAAACTGTGTAAAATCCAGAGTTTGGAGATTCCCTATATCCTTGTTTATTAGGTCCATGATGATGCGTTCCATAGCTGTGCATATCAGACTCGTCAGGCTAATGGGACAATAATTCCCGGGTCTGTAGTCGCTCCTCCTTTGTGGAGAGGGATGACTGTAGCAGTGCGCCGTTCAGTAGGAACAAAACCTGAGGTGAAGCTGTGATTGAGCAGGGAACACAGGTAAGGTGCCAGTTCACTCTTTAGTTCATGTAGAACACAGCCAGGGATATTGTCAGGTCCCATAGAAGCTGTATTCTTGGCCTTGGACAGTGCTGTTTTAACCTGTGCAGCAGTAATATTAGGTGCCTGGTAGTCTAATGGTATTGTGATTGGTCCTTTGGTAGTGGGAGAGAGGGGTAAAGTTAGCAATGAATCTGTTGGCCAGTATATTGGCAATATCTGTTGGCTTGCTATAGGAGGTACCATTGTGCAGTAGCTCAGAGCAAATCTGGGTATTGCCGTGGAGATTCTTTACGTAACTATAGAAGGCCTTGTGGTTGTCTTTACTATCTGCTGCAATTCTGTTTTCATAGCTAGCTTTAGAGGATTTGATGAGGGATCTCAAACTTTTGTTGAGGCTGATAATGGAGTTTTTCCAGTCTTGGGACTTTGCCTTATTCCACATCAGTTTCTTCCTCCTGTTGTAGAGTTTGTTTATGACAGGGGACCACCAGATTGGCTTCCTTTTTTTTTTTTGAGGAGAGTGTCTTGGTTCTGTTGGGTATGGTGAGAGCCATGCATTTGTGTACGTGTTCGTACAGTGCGTTGGTGTACATACCATTGAGCAGCATGACTCTCAGATTGCATTTATTTGTAGCTGTTACAGTGGTAATTTGGTCTTTGGAACACTGCCTAAAAAAGGCACTGTAGGGGTGGCAAGAGCCTTGGCCAGTATCCAGAAGCCCAGGGGTGACAGATGCAGGCCATCTCTGGCAAAGCATCAAGGTCTGTCAATCATATCATCCCAGGCAGACAGATACTGGATCCCCTTAGAATGACACCAGAAGCTTAGCCAGTTGTTGACATCAATAATTTTCTGCTTGTACTGTGGTATCATTCTGGGTGATGGTAGGATGCTGCTCAGGGCTAGAGCCATACCCGCCTGGGCTACATAATCCAAGAGCTCCTCCATGTCTCTTTTCATGTAGTCCAGGGAGGTACGTCAAAGATCATTCACACCCACGTGTACAATGACAGAGTCATATTTGTACCTGTTGCTGAAGGACCTGAGTGCATGCGTTATGTAGTGGATCCTGGTGCCTGACAGGCAGCTGGCTGTTACTTTCTCCTTATTCATCCTAGTGAGTGGGACATCAGTGTGCCTCACTATCGAGTCACCTATGACTAGTGTGTTGGGCATGCTGTTTTGCCTTAGGGGCTTTGGTTGAGTGGCACACTGTTTAGGAAAGTTATGTGTCTCGTGATTAATGTTGTGTTGTGTTCAAGTGCGTTTCTGCCTTGGAAGTCTCTGCTGTTTGGGTAGATTTTTATTGAGAGCCTCCATGAAGGTGGGTATGTGGTTTGTGTTTTTATGTGAAGGCAGTGCTGGTGTGTGTTCTGGAAGGCTATGTGTTCCATGTGTTGTGGTGCAGGTGTTGACCTTGTCTTTACCAGCTATTCCTGTCTTGGCTGGAGAGTAGCTTCCAGTTTGGATATATAAGTGCATCTCTCACAAGTCTGAGTGTTGGGAGGTAAGAGGAGAGGGTTGTCAGTGTACATGAGGCAGTTGCTACATTGCCTCAGGATGCCCAGGTTCACCATGTTAATAGGAGAAAGCACAAAGAACTGACCTTTAGACATGCCTGGAGGGGTGGGCATTAATAAATACTGGAGCTGTTTCCTTGTAGAGCATTTAGTGCTGGCAGCACTTTGGTGTGCTACAATAATTGCTACAAGAAGTCTGGTAAAGTGCTAAACTAATAAGCTAGTAAAAGTGCAGGAGAGGAGAGAACTACCAGATATAAGGGAAAAATTGAAGAGCAGACTTTGGCACAGCTCAGAAGCTTACAAACAGTCCTGGATACAGCAGATCTGTGTCTGGACTAGATTAGTTGCAGGAAAGGTGGGAAACAAGCACATATATGGTCTTTTAAACCAGAAAGTTGAAAGATATGGAAAAAACTGCCCAAACAGCTAATAAGCTACAATTTCTGGGCCAGAAACCACTCCTCTTGTGGTAGATAGGCTACCTAGTGCTTACCACTCCCACTGATAAGCTAGAAGGCTTCCCTCCAACACAGAATTGGAGGGGGGCCAAATAGTTTTAATAGGCAGGTATTCCTTACTGTACTCAATGGTATATTTGCAGTTTGGCATAAGAAATGACCATACTAAGTGAATAACCGCATGAAATATTGTAAGTTTAGAAACAAACAAAACATTTCATTAGACAACTTTCCTTAATGTACTCAATGGTAGATTTATAATTATGTGTAGTCTAGGTGTTTACTGTGGTAGTTTGCAATTTCTTTACATTTATCTAACAGACTGCAGCTGTCCCAGTTAATATAACTATTGACTATAATCTGTAATACAGCACAGTTTTCTAATAATACACTTTTTTTTTGTTTTGCAGCATAGGACAAAATAGCTCTCAGCTGCTGCCTCTATCACAAAAGGCTGGCACTGCTGGTCTCCTTGCCCCACAAGTGCTCCTTGTAGGGGCTTCAGCTCTCTCCATGTGGAGACATTTTCCATTCACATGTTGTATTTTTACTCTTTTTCAAGTTAAAAAAATAGAAAGAAAGAAAAGAATGAAAAAAGTAAGTTAAAATCAGAGGTAGAGCTTGTTTTATTCAACGTGAAAAGTTTCAAGAAAAAATGGATACTTTACAAGCTTTTCTGTGGTTGGAAGATGTTGATATTGGTACCATTTTTGAAACCTGGATTAAAAATCTAAAATTCATGTTTCAAACTTCAGGATATAGCTTCTTCCACCATTGTAGATATAGTGGGATTGGTGTCTAAATACTTAAGGAACACATAACATCCAGAAGTCTTGAAATCAACTAATGTGTAGACAGGGCCAGATCCAGCACTAGATGACCTAGGCAGCTGCTTAGGGCCTGGTGCGGGCTAGGGGCTGGGCCACAACATTAATTAAAAAAAAAGAAAAATTTTCCTCTACATTCAGTATCCAAACCAACAAGTATTGCTGATGCTGCTTTAAAATTTCGTATTGTCATGGATGCTTCGGTCATTGAGACAGCAGCAGGCATGTACAGCAAATGAGAGACTTAGAACTGGCACAACAATTAATTTCATGGCAGAACAGACTGGTGTATTATTAAACACAAGAGATGGAATTGCAATTATTTTTTTGTATAGAGTCATACATGAGCCTAATGAAAAGGTTTGTGTGTTATACACAAGCAACTTGTGGAGACAAGCAGGCACAAGCTAAAGAAGAGGTGTGAGTAGAGTTATACATGAGACAATGAGGTATTTCAGTTAATTTTTTGTCCAGCATTATACAAGAGCCGAGCAATTTTGTCATAACAAGCTTCAAGCTTAGCTTTTAAGTATGTTTGGAAATTAGTGAGGATTGTAGCTCTACACAGGATTGAGGGTCCAAGGTAAGTGTTGGCAAGAGTTACTTTAGTGGAGTGTTCAGGAAGTGGTTGTGTGTATAGAGTATTCCTAATTTTTGGTGATTTTGTATGCTATTTTGAATATGAAGGTCAAATGGGAGATTGACAATTGTTGTTCCTAGTAACTTTGTGTGTGGGAATGCTTCTATTTCAGTATTGTCAAGTAACAATATTTTGAATTTGAATTTTTCCTGACTGTGGGCTTTTGGAGTGAAGAAGAAGAGTTTATGTTCTTTGGGGTAGAGGGGGGTTGAGTAAGAGTTGAGAATCAGTTTGCAAAGATTCTGTGGAAGTAAAAGCTTCTTGAGATGTAAGTTGGAGTTGTGGCAGGTTACTGGAGAAACAGACATCATAATACTGAATGAGTGATGCTTAACAGGAGTCTGAGTGATGATTGTTGGTGTAAATATTAAAAAGGAAAGGGCCAAGAATACAGCCTTGTGGAAACCCATGGTATTTGGTAGCTATGGAGAGAAGTAGCCTTGTCATTTTACCAGTTGATGTCTATTAGATAGATAGTTGTGGAGCTAACTAAGGATGGCTAATGATAAGCTAAAAGTGGACAGTTGTTGCAAGGGCTTAGAGTGAGAAGCTGTGTTGAAAGTCTTAGAAAGATCTAGGAATAATAATGATACATATATACCTGAGTTTCTAGTTTTATTTACAGTGTCCATGAAAGACACTAAGGCAGTGGTTGTGCTATGGGTTGGCCGGAAAGAGTGTTGAGTAGGGTTTAAGAGTTTATTTTGAGTTTATTTAGAGTGAGGCAATAAGGTGTTTTTGTGGATACATTTTCTAAAGAGTTTTGAGGAAGGGAATAGTATTGCAGTAGATTGGAAATTAGACACACTGAGTTTCCACCTTTATGGAGGGAGATGGTGTAAGACTTCCACAGGGAAGGAACATAAGCTTCAAGAGTAGATCTGTTGATTAGGATGCTTACTGGGTAGGCTATGGTATCAGTGGCTAGTTTAAGGCATTTGGGTGGAAGTTGTCTGCTGAGGTTGAGCAATAACAATTTCTTTATAGTGGCAGTGGGAGAAACTGAAATGATGGTTTACTGTTTTTTTACTTGGACAGATGCTGCTATACTATATGAGGATGTATTGGTTGTGCATTGTTTGTTGTCGGACAGATGCTGTGTGGTTTTAGCAGAGGTCAGCTGGTAAGAGTAGAATTGGGCCCTGTTGGGGAGGTCAGTTTAATGTTGACAATGTGTTTATTATTTAGCTGTGAATAAACTGGACAGTATGAATCTTATGAGTCTAATGATAACATGCTCTATGAACTCAGCTTGATGTCAAAGGCTGAAAACAGAAATTAGATATTATTTGATTATATCAGAAACATTTAAGAGAAAATTGTAAAATGGACATGTTATCAGTAAAAATAAACAAGTGATCACCTATTTGTATAGCAAAGTATAACACAGTGAATGTAACTACAAAAAATGCATAGACTTCAAACTAATCAACAACATGTGTCAGAGTGCTGCAGAAATAAGGGAAGATAAACCTTATATAACTACAGATATGATGCTTGCTGCCACAAGTAAAATAAAAAATGGGTTTCATAGACCCTGTTAGATTTTATGAATATAAATCTGAAATTAATTATGTTGTAAATATGCTGAAAGAAAAGGCTTGCTTAAATGCAGAAACAAAGTTTAAGTAATATGTGATCAGCAGTCATACTAAATGACCATGGCTTGGAAAAGGAATCTGCTGAATGGACATTCTTCCCTTACAGACTCAAAACAGGATGTATGCAAGAGCAGAAATACAAAATCTGCTTTTAAAGAATGGACATTTTTCCCTTACAGACTCAAAACAGGATGTATGCAAGAACAAAAATGCAAAATCTGCTTTTAAAGAACAATGACATGTTATTCTGCATGGAAAAACAGGATGACACAAGAACAGATGTTTTTTTATACAAAGATCCAAATAAAATACAGGATGTTCACACTGTCAGAAAAGCTGATCTCTGACAATGTGTTTTCTCAAAAATATGTTTTTCTACATGGACATCAGGACACTGTTACAGGATATTCACACTGTCAGAAAAGCTGGTCTCTTACAAGACATTGTTAAATAAGGAAGCTTAGTATTGTTTCTACAGGATAAGCAATTCTCCAAAATAAGAATACAGAACAATGTGTTTCCTCAAAAATATGTTTATGCATGACTAAAAAGTGTATATAAAGAGCTGTATAAATCCAGCTATGTTAGAGAGGTTTGGTAGGGACACAAGTCCCAAGGTAAATGTTATATCTCTCACATCATCTGTACTATATGAGAAGTAAAGTTGGAACAGTACTTTTAAGCTGCAACGTTTGTCCAGTTTTATTTATTATAAAAGTTATTGGTTACTGCTCTTAAAGACAAGTGCTGCAAAGTATATTCTCTCATCAGTGTATATTCTGCAAGTTTCTGTATGCAACAGACTGTGAATGCAAATATAATCAGACTTTGAATTTTAGCAGAATCCAGCCAGCAAGACTGAGTGTCTTAAGAACACTTCAGATCCATCCCACAGCAAGAAGCAGCAAGCAGTAAGCAAGTAAAGATCAAAATATTTTTTCAGACCCAGACAACAAACCTGATGGCTTTCTATAGACAATCAAATAAAACCTGACTAAAGCCTTATCAGTCATGCCATGGACATGTCTCTGTTTAATGATGGCAGGCTGTAGCAGTAATAACTGACAAACTAAAGCCATTAGATGCCAATCTAGATGTGATCAACAGGTAAAACACTGCTTAAGAAATAAGACACAACAAATCAGGGAGAGGGTATCAATCTAGCCCAGTGCTGGATATCGGTTGTATTTCAGATGACTCTGTACAGGCGCCACATTTTTTAACTATTCTTGCTGCATATAAAAGTGATAAATGGGCTAGGAATAAGCAAATATACTAATGTTCACAAAGTGGGTGAGATGATTACTTAAATAAAAGAAACCAAAGTGCAAGATGGTCTACAGAAATACATATCTGGTGCAGTAGGGTTGACCTCACTTCTAATGCCAGTAAAAGTAGCATCAAATGACTTGGAAGAAAGGACACCAGTTATGATTACAGGATAAGGATTCAAATCATAAAAGTACACCATCATTAAAAATCTAGGAACCCTGGTAAACAGCAACATTAACTTTAATCAAACTGAAAACTCTATAAAAAGACATTTTTAATAAAAATTATTACATATTTTATACTGAAAAAATGGCATCACTAAAAATATCTATGACATCACTAACTTCCATAATGACAATTTAAAATTAAAAAACTTACATGATACAATAAATAAATAAATTACACTCTTGTCTCTCTTGGAGGGAATTTTTTTACTGTTAACTGCCTTATTTAAACCTTCTAGTTAATTAGCACTCAGTTGTATATCCACGAGATCTATTTGAAGTCAAAGAGCTTATCTTAGTCACCATAACTGGGACCAAGTATATCTTCATCAATAATAAATACAATCTTCCTCTAATTGGTGGAATACTGAGTGTACTTATACAAGACACTGTTGTCATGTTCACTTTTAATGACATATAAATGCTCATAGACATGATGTGAGAAGCTCTTCATGGCTAACCCACTACTGTTATATGGCACCCTTACTCCATATGTATGGGAAAAAGGGGTTGCAGATGGATGCACACACACACACACACACACATATATATATATATATATATATATATATGTGTGTGTGTGTGTGTGTGCGTATGTATATATGTATATATATGTATGCTAAATATATAGGAGCCATTTATTTTGTTGAACTTTCAGAATACTTAATGTTTTTGTTACTAGCACGTGAGGTTGAATCTACATAAGGTCAAGCAATGCCAGCACCTGCCTGTAGGAGATTGTTGTCCATTGCCCTTTCCCTAATGTTGTGCAATCTCAGATTTGGTATATATAAGTAATTTGTATGTATTTTTTGTTTAGTTTCAATCTTTTTGGTTTGATCTTTAGTCATTCAAATCTGTAGCTGTTTGATTAAATTGCATGCACACACACACACACACACACACACACACACACACACACACATATATATATATAAATATATATATATATATATACACACACACACACACACACACACACACACACACACACACACACATGTATGTGTGTATGTGTGTGTGTATATACATACATATATATATATATATATATATATATATATATATATATATATATATTTATGGGTCCCTATTAAAAGGATGACAAGTGAATGTCAAAAGACTGATCTGGGAAACATCGAAATCCCAGAAGGGTAAGGTTAGCACATAGGAGTAAGGATGGACTGAGCATATCACCTAATGTAAAACCGTTTCCATTAGAGTACCACTAAACAAAGCACACATAAACACTTCACTTACACCATCACACATGTACAAAATTAAATATATCGTCTTACCTAGCCCACACTCTAAGCCATAATTGTTCACACACACTCACAGCCCTTCACAAAAAACATTGCACACATATTATAATAAATCTCTCCCAAACCTACAAACACCTGCTTATAGGCACCCAGCCCTGAAAGTTGAAAGTTACCTAGGTAATATACAACTTTACCCTTACCTTTACCACACACAAAGATTTTGTAAATAAATTAAAACTATATTAGTAAATCAGTCACCTCCTTTCACCTGCTGCTTGCAGGGCAATTGCTAAAAATATTTTAATACCAAAACTTGATTATGACCTTCCTTTTCTCATTATGAATTCAGCCATCAATACTCACATAATACAGACTGCTGAGAATAAAATCTGCAGATTCATTAAATTAACAGATCCATGAATACACCACTGCAATTTTCTAAAAAATTTCAAATTACTTCCATTGCTTGATAAAGACATTTTTCTTCTAAGTACTCTAATTTACAAGGTACTAAAACATGGTCACTGGCCCCCTTTAAGAGTGAAGCTACCTTTGTAAGAAAACCCTTATGTACTCAGAAGTACACAGGACAACAGTTTCTCTTTAGTGCGTTCTCCATTTGAAACTGCTGTAGGTGAGAGAGCCTTCTCTAGACTGGGTACTGCTATCTGGAACCACCTAGAAACTTTTTTCAGCCTCTTAATGTGGCATTGTTTATGCAAATATTTCAAATGTATATAGAAGTATATTTCTTAGCTTGCATTTTGTATATATTTTTTCTCAATGCACTCTGACTGTATCTTTTAATGTTACCCTGTCTGCATTCAGTCTATGTTCTGATGCTATGTACTTATTTTGTATATAATATATTTGATTAAAAGACCGTGATATATTTTCTGCTCGTTGAGTTTGGGCTGTAGCTAAAAAGGGTCAACAATCCACTTACCCAGTGAACAAATATTAAATAGTGCAGAAAAAGAAAGGTGAAAAAACCCACAGTGCATGATACTGAACCTTGTCAAAAGATATCAGCTACTAAAGTAATGAAGGATGTCTGTGTATATAAGGACAAATTCACTGAGAAAAAAAAGAGAGCTAGCTAGAGCTAGAATATAGCATTAGATTTTAATTTGTAGGTTTAAAACAGTGGAATTGTCAGAAACATGTCCCAGAGTCGTAAGAACTTACAGACAAGTTAATAAGGTAGAAGTTACAAAACTGCTAAAACCAAAAAGTGAAGAAAAGCCAGGGCTAATAGCTTGCTTATCTAATGCCCAGTACCCATTCCTGATGCAGGGACCCACCTTCCTCAGCTCTTGAGTGTCATTTGTTACCTTTGTGCTAATCAACCTCCTACAGCAGACCCATGCCCCATCATCTCTTCAAGTAAAGAGCAAAAAAACTTCTTCACTTTTAAACTGCACCCTCCCCTAACACTTTGTAACTGGGACATTTGCTACCCTTGCCCCATCCTTGCCACACTGCTGAGAAAATCACTGGTAGCAGATGTCTATTTTTAGATGAACCACAAACAAAACCAAAAGCCCTCTAAGCCAAGTCCGGTCAAACCAAATGGCAACTTTGAAAAAACTGGAGTCGAAGACCACTGCTACAGCCAATAAATAATCATTTTATTTGCACACAGAGGATTTCATCCTGTTACAACCGGAACTTCATCAGATAATACAATTTAAAAAAGAAATATTTTTAAAAGAAAATTTAGCAAATAGAATTACACAAACCAGCACACACCCTCTCAAAATAACCAATCAGGTTAATAACTTAATTAAACAGCATAGGCTGACCACATGTATATCTCATCCAATCAACTTTTAACAAATTTAGACCAATAAGGACTTAAATAACCACACAACAAACATATTCATCCAATAAAAATTCAGTCTGCATAGCCCGTAAAGAACCTATGCATGCTAAAATACATTCCAACCTACACATTACATAAAAACACACAAAATGTTTTAATATCACATTAATTTGTTTCATTTTTCCATCATTGTAAAATTTAAATTCACTTTCAAATTGAATTCAACAATATATTTAGTCTATAGGGTTTACGCTTTCAAAAAAATATATAGATGGATAACATAAACTACATGTGAGCGAACCTCTTAATTGCACGTCAGAGATGACTCCATTAATCTAAAGGCTTTACAATAAATTTATAATCATGATGATAATGATAAGGCACAATAAATAAAAGTCTTAGAGATAGAATTATAGAGCATTTATATGCTATTAGCAGATGTGATGAGAGAAATGTTCTTTTTAAACATGTGAAGTGTGCAGGAACTGACCATTGGTTTAAATTTATGGTATTAGAAATTTTCAAACTCGGGCTGAGACGGGGAGATGTTGAAACTTACACTGAGTGCCTTGAGATAAAATGGATTATCATTTTACAAGCAACTAATGGGAAAGGGCTTAATGATCATGTTCCAATTAAGCCATTATTAAGGTCACGTGGTCTTAAACACTAGTACTCTTAAGGCTGGCTAGAGTTGTTTGAATTAGATCTGATGAAGTACCTAGTTTGGTATGAAAGCTCTCATCTTTCATTTCTTTGTATTTTAAGTCAAGTTTTGCATTAAACGTTTTTACGCTACTTTTGCCTGCCAGTTTTTCATTTTATTTTCGTGAATTTTATTGTAGCATTGCTTTACTTTAGTAGACATGAATGCAAATTAGTGAGTATGGGCGTAGATAGGTAGGGGCTTTAGTTTTCCTGCTGCCTTGGGTGAGAAGTCTACTTATGTGGTGTATGGTACAGAGTTTCTTGTACGTCCTTTTTAGTACTTTTTGCATGTATAAGGCACATTTTAGGTCATCACCATCAACAGTGATCAAGTAGTTTGGTGAGTATAACTTCTTGAAACTGAGTGTTGTTACAGAAGTGCAGCTAGGTCTGGTGTAGTATCATTTTACAAATACAGAGGACTGTAATGATATCAAAACTAAATGTGTTTATAAAATGACCTAATCACCCAAAACTAAACACTGTCAATAATGATATCAAAATGAAATGTGACTATACAGTGACCTAATCACCCAAATCTAAACTCTGTCAATAAACAAAGACAATGAACAGGTAAATGCAGACTATGTATTTATCAACATATCGTCCCATTTTTGCACATGGGTTGGGTTGTCACATCAGCAGTAACCATCATCTAGAGCCAGTGTTCATACTGCTGGGTGGCTAGTCCTTTACTTATACCTATGGCCAGTTTGGATTGTCCAATCCTCCTATTGCATGTCTTTGTAATGTGGGAGGAAACTAGAGCACCTGGAGAAAACCCACGTGAACACAAGGAGGACATGCAGACTCTGTACAGAAGGCACTCCAGTCAAGAATCAAACTGGCAAATGTCTTGTTGTGAGGTGACAGTGCTACCCCGCTGTACCACTCAGTAAAGCATATCATAAAATATTTTAAAAAGAAAATTCTATGGAGATGTAAGGGACAAAATGAAGCAGTAGAACAAAAGAACAGCCACCATAAAGCTGTAAGAAAGTGAGCTAATGTACAGAACTGCACAGTGACAAAAAAAAGCAACAGAAGCTGACAAAAATCTTATTTTAGATTATTTGAAAGAAACAGCAAAACTGTCAGTCAGTACACAAAAATTATCTTAGAAAATGCACTGAATGTAAGTGTTGAAAGTTGCTCAATCACTGCCAAATGAAACAGAAAACACATAAAAAAGAAAACCTACAAAAATATCTTATTTTACAAAAAGTGAAGAACGCCCCTTGATGTCTGAACAACTTCAGCTGAATTGTGGAAAATTCAAGACTGAAAATATGCTCTTTGATTTAAAAGCTTATGTCTCCAAAATGATTCAACATTAATGGATGAAACTTTCAGGGAATGGTAACAATACAGTTACCAAATAAAACACCACTGGACTGGGCTTCTACCCTTAAGGAAGACAAAGGAGTAAGCGTGTCTCAGAATATACAAATTAAGTAAACAACTTAGAAACATAATAAAGGCTGCCAAGGCCAAATGTGAAAAAAATAGCCATGCAAGCCAAGGACAACCACAAAGCCTTTTACACCATTATCCAAAATCTCAAGCGCAATACACAGCAGTGTGCTGAGCTAATTCTAAATGTTGCCATCCATACAGAATCTGTGGATATAACAAACCTACTAGTTTACAAATTCAGGTCAAAATTCACCCCAATCATGCTAATCTCACAAGAAACACCAGGAATCCATACAGCTCCAGCTATCATACAGGACCAAGTTCTGGAGGCCCTCTTAAAGGCCAAAAGTACTGTTTCTATGGGCCCTGAAAATATCCCAGGATGCAGCCTAAATAGCTTGAACAAGATATCTCTATGCCCCCAACAGCTCTTTTCAACCTCAGCCTCCATTGCAGACAACAACAGTCATGCCCCTGAGCACATCGAAACAATCCTACCTTGGTTTGTGCTTTACTGATCTTTACTGTTAAAAAGAAATGTGACTGCGAGTGATGGTGAGCAGAAGCTACTGTTCTGTCTGCCTTGCAGAACTTGTTACTGTACTTACTTTAGTATTTAGTTGTATATTGCGTGTGTGATTTTTTTTGTCATAGAAGTTGATTTAAGTTCTCTTTGAATTCTGTTGTTACTGATTTTGATTATTCTTTTCTTTTACAATATTTTATTCATTTAAAGCTGAATATGGATTCCTTAAATGAGTATGCAATTAACAATTTGCTAATGCACAAGTATCTTGTACAGTGTAATAAATGCCATGCATATTTAAAGGTAACAGCTGATAACACTGGTGATCTGTGTTCCTCGTGTCAAAAGTTGAATGATTTGCTTACCATTGTTAGAAGTAAATCTAGACTTGATGATTGCACTTGTGCAATTGGCATGGCTTGGAGAACTGTCTCATATATTAATGACTGGACTGATGAACTAAATAATGTTAGGCATAGAACAAACAGAACAGATTTAGGAAATGATGCATCTGTTATCTGCAAAGATCATTCAACCCCTATGAAACAAGACGATGCCCCTGAGAACTGTGGAATTCTGGATGCATGTATTCAGCAATCTGTAAGGGCTTTTCGACTGGAAACAGACTGCCTGCCTTGCTTGGATTACTTTCGAATACTTAGTAATGCTGTACAATTACATATTTTCTATTATTACTTTTTGTTTTGTTTTGACTTAAGACGAGTTTACGTTTGCTTCTTCTACTACTATTGTCTGATCTGATTAATATATAGTGATTAACTATAAATATATGGACTGAAAATCTTCCACACAGAGAAGTTTCTTACACTGCTTTGTTTTTGGACCCACTACACTTTAGTGGGTTGTTTTGAGACTTCGGGGATACCACGGAGAATACTTGTTTTTTATTCAGCAATCTGAGGATCTAGTTTGTTTAGAAGGAAACAAAAAAGAAAGAAAGAAAGGAAGAAGTTCACAACAAATAATAAGGAAGAAGAAGAAACTGATTAATGACTGTAAATTAAAGAGAATATGTACTAAAAAGAACACTGCTTTGTTATGTAACACACAGTTTACAGGGAATGATAAAACATTCAGTCTACAGAAAAAAGGCATCATTTTTCCAAAATAGAAGGTAGAAAACAGAGGCAAGGTGCAGATGAAAAAGGAAGAAATCAAAACTGAATGTGGAATGATTGAAAAACATTACTGTAAGAAAAAAGAAGAGAAAGACAGATGTTGACTGCATGGCTCAAGCTGTGGATTTGCAATACGAGCTGGATGAGAATTTAATGCACAACGAAAACAGTGGGATTAATAAAACTAATGGAGATGAAGCTCTATCCTTTGTAACAATTGACAGAGCCGATATTACTGTATTAGAAGCTGAAGATTTTTCAGAGCTGGCCAGCAAATATATTCTTATAATTGGAGAGTCAATTATTAGAGGAACTGATACTTATATTTGCAGAGAAGATAATGAACATTGAATAGTGTTATGCTTGCCAGGAGAAAAATTAGAAGATGTGAGACAAGCCTTGGAATGCCTTAATGTACAGTAGTATGGGTTCATTTGTATTTATGTCGGTACAAATGATGCTGCAAGGATTCTCTGACTGCTAATAGGGAACTGACTGCTCTCCTAGATAGTATAGCTTGTACTGGTGTTAGGACGTATTTTTCACAAATCACCTATAGAAAGGATAGTCAGGTCACCATGAATGAAAAGATTTTTTGGGTAAATACCTACATGGAAAAATGTCCAGTTTTAAAAAATGGAAATGTGTAGAGCATCCAAGCCTAGTTTTGGGCACACATGTGTTCAGACAGGATGGTGTGCATTTGTCAAGCTCAGGGAAGAGAATTTTTGCAGCAGATATTTTGCAATATTTGACACACTAGGAAAGACTTTTGCCAAGCTGAAAAATGTAACAGTTCACAGATATCACAGATAGCAATATTTGATGAATCTCTGATGGTTGTTAATGCTAGGAGCATTAATAATAATGTTTTTTATTGCAAAATTTGCTATGTTCCCATAAGATTGATGTTGTTATTGTTTGTGAAACATGGTTAAAGAACAACGTCCGGAAACCAGTTCTGTCAAGGTATAAATGTTTTTACTGTAACAGACATTTTAAAGTTGAGGTGTTATGATAGGGATTAAAGATAGTTATGAGATCTGTGATTATTACATGTTCAGTGATAACACCAATACTATATTCTATGTAACTGTGACAATAAAGACATCCTTGGAACATATAACAATTGTTGGAGTGTAAAGACCACCAAAGTCAAGTGCAGATGACCTAGAGGAGTTCATACATTTCTTGCACGAAACACAGGAGGGAAGAATACTATTAGCTGAGGACTTAAATTTACCAGACACGGACTGGAATAATATTGATTCAACATCATCCATGGATCTGAAAATGTAAGTTATTATGAAAGACTAAAATATCTGAACTTGTACAGTGTCTCTTGTCTAAGAGGAGATCTTATTCAAGTATATAGGGTATTTAGAGACAACTACCCCTGGGAATTTTTGGGGTTATCAAAAAGTACTAGAGTATCATCAGACAACCTATGTAGAAGATTCAGGGGTCCTGATGGAGAGATGAAAAGTCAGCAAGCAAAGAAGAGTAGTAGTGTTGAAATTGAATTCATCCTCAAGTCTTGGTGAGTACCTTCACGAGGTGGACCCTGTTTTTCACAAAATCTCACCAAGGCAACACTGATATATAGACTGTATTTATATAGCATATATCATAGACAGAAGTAAATCAAAAATAAAAAAGATAGCTGGGTGCACAAGACCCAGGATAAAAAAGTGCCCAATCCTGGTAGCCGCACTGGTGCCAGGACTGGAAAAAATGACAGTGTAGAATCCTCAAAATATGGAAACATTCCTACAATGGGGCCAGGCCAGGCTCAGGGGGAGGATGTTGTAGAAGGAAGTAGCAGTCCACAAAAACGACAAAAATTGATTGGCCAAAGAAGAGCTATAAAGACAATAGGGTGGACTATTGAGGATAAGAAAGAAATTATGTATTGTTACTATTATGTAAAAAGCCCAGAATTTCCAGACACAAGATATACAAAATGATTAAGAGAGAAATTAGAGGAAAGAAAAATACTTCCACAGGAAAAACTGATGCAAGCTTCAAATAAAAATTTGCTTTCATTAATACAACAGATTTTTGAAAAACAGAATATAGATCAAGAAACTTTGATCTCTCTAGAAAAAGAAGCCTCTGAGGAAGTGAGAAAATATAAACAACAAAACCTAGCAATATTTGAAAAATATAAAAAAGAAATATGGACAAAGGAAAGAAAGAGAGATTTGATATGGTGCATTATTTATGCAAAGGAGAAAGTCAAGTTAACTCATTTAGAGAAGGCAGTCTCAAAGATATTCAAAGAAAAATACAGGCAAAGGCATCCAGATATGGAAAATTTCACAATAAAAAGATTAATAGCACAAAGATGTAATATAGAAAAGATGATTTGTAAAGTAGAAGTTAAAGAAATAGAAGTTGAAGTTATGGAGTGCCTGCGAAGTGAAGGATTTAATGTAGGAGGTCTAAAACAGACTACATCACAGCATGATGGAGTGAGTCCCCATAATAAGGAAAAGCAACAAGATCAGGAGACATGTGAAGAAATATGGACAGGGGAAAGGAAAAAAGATTTAATATGGTGTAATATTCATGCAAAGAAGAAAGCAAAACTAACTTATACAAAAAGAGCAGCACCAAAGATATTTGAAGAATATAGCCAAAGGAATCCGGATATGGAAAACTTTACAATACAAAAAATAAGAAGACTAAGAGGAAAAGTAGAAAAAGAGATTAGTAATGGAGAAGTCAAAGAAATAGAAATTGAGGTGATGGAACAGCTGCAAAGAGAAGGATTCAGTGTAGAAAATCAAATGCAGAAAGCACAACAATAGGATAGAGCAATGGATATCCAAATTAAGGGGAAACCAGTGGAACAGGAAGCAACTGGTCAGGTGCCATATCAAGATATTTTGGAGCCTTCCACAGGAAAGCAGTAAAACGTTAATTTGAAGCTAGACAGGAAGGAAAGAAACAGGAAACTGGAAACTCTGATGCAGTCAATGTTGAGGAGTGATAGGCCAGTGAGTTCCCATATGACAGAACAACAGATGACACAGGATGAAATTGAAGAGAATGTGCCACAGGAAGATGTTATAGAACTTTCTATAGAATGCCCACAGGAAATGGAAAAAAAGGATGTGCCCTCAGTATGGAAGAAAATGAGTTAAGAGAAGAGTTGCTTGATTTTATAGACAAAGAGATATATATCAAGATCAGTGAAAGAAATAGACTGCAGAAGGTTAAAAAAATCCCAAAAGTCAGAAGCTTGATAAAACAATTGAACACAGTAATTAGGACTGTCCATAGAGATCCATGCAATATAACAGAAGTAAACAGAACATATTACTGTGCTGCTAAATTAATAACTAATAAAGTTCTACCACAGGAACACAGGGTAGTGAGGGAAAAGAGGGGGTGAAAGTGAATACCATCACGGAAATATTGAATAGAGAAAATTATAAAGCAGCTAAGACAGGAAGTGTCTTTGTTAGAAGATTATAGAACTGGGAAGAGAACAACAAAAATATTAAGAAAGATATATGTGATAAAAGGAATGTGCAGTATTAGAACAGACCAGGATCTTTTATGCACTATTGGAGATAGCAAACTAAAAATGTCAAAACAGATGATACGACAATAAATATAAGGGAAAAGCACAAAATAAGCAATTTATTGATGATCCAAAAAAGTTTTATAGAGAATTGGGAAATAAGGTAAAAGGAATTGAAAGACCTCCAAGAAAAGAGGAAGAAGAAACATTTTGGAGAAGTATCTATTTATTTATTTATTTTATTTATTTTACATTTGTTAACCGGGCTAGTCTAGCTGGATATATGTCCATTTTCAGTAGAGGCCCAGAGAGAAAAGCTCCAAGCATGAACAGTGATAAAGTTAACAATATATAGAAACATATAGGATTACATTACAATCTAATATTAGTCTAAAAGGAGTAATAATAATACAAATTTTAACTACAACAGTTAACAATGTATAGAAACATACAGGAATACAGTACAGAGTAGTATTAGTCTAAAAGGAGTAATGAAAATACATTTTCAGTTATAGCAGATTTAGTAGAAATTCTACTAACTAATTATATAAAGCACAGTAGAATGTATGAACAAGTCTCAGGTAGGGAAGGGAAACACAAGTGATATCCTCATACTTAAAAGAAACAGTAGTAACTTGTTTTGGAGACTTAGTTTAGAGGAGTAGGGAAAGGGGTAAGTGAAAGGGTAAAGAAAAACATCAGTCTGGGTTAGTGCATGGACAAAGCCAATGAGTTTTTAGATGTTCTTTAAGATGCTTTTAAAAACAGAAGTAGAAGCAAGGGTGGATAATTCTGAGGGAAGCTGGTTCCAGAGTTTTCCTGCAGTGTTTGAGAATAGTGAATCCCCAGCTTTGTTATTAGCTTTATTTGAGGAAACTAGGAGCTTATTAGCAGAGCGCAGTGTGGATAGATTTGTATAGGGTGAAATTAGATTGGTGAGGATAGGTGTGTTGTTAGGGTGGTAATAAGTAATTTTTGACAGAGTATATAGTTTTTCAATTCTAGCCATCCTAGTTGTTTGAGGTTAAGGCAGTGGTGAGTTTTAAAGTGGGAGTTTGTGATGAATCTAGCTATGCTATTATAACAGGTGGAGAGTTTAGAGAGGTTATTATTGGAAAGGTTAGTATATATGACACAGGCATAGAAAAGGGTAGAACTGAGGTGGGTTTGGGCAATAGTTTTTCTTGCAGAAGGAGTAAGGAAGGGTTTGATTCTATAGAGGGTATCAATTTTTTTGTTAACAGACTTTATAGTGGAGTTGATGTGTTCATCATAGCTGAGACGATTATCAATTGTTACACCTAGAAGGCGGGTTGTAGTATCTGGGGTAATGTTGGTGCCATTGTTAGAGGTGATAGTGAAGAAAGGAGTAAGAGATTTGTGAGTAGGGGTGAAAAGCAGTAATTTATTTCTTTTGGGATTTAGGAGGTGGCAGTGTTGCATAAACCAGTTTTCAACTTTATGAAAAACAGTTTGGGTAAGGGAGTGGAGAGTGGCTATATTCTTAGATGTACAGATTAAGGTGGAGTCGTCGACGTATTGAATGCAGGTGGCTTGAGGTATGCTCATGTGTAGATTGTTAATAAATAAAGAAAAGAGTAGGGGACCTAGGATAGAGCCCTGGGGTACTCCTATATTAACTGGTAGTAGTGAAGACAAATTGTTCTGCCAAAGTACTGCTTGCTGTCTATTTTCCAGATATGACCTACACCATTGTATAGCTTGAGGGTTGAGAGAGTAGGCATTTAGTTTGTCTAGTAGTAAGTTATGGTTAACCATATCGAAGGCTTTCGACAGGTCAATAAATAGTGCAGAGGAAAAAGAGTTATTGTTACAATTTTTATTTATGGAGTCGGTAAAGGATAAGAGAGCAGTCAATGTGCTGTGGAATGGTCTAAAGCCATGTTGCCAGTTTGCAAGTAGGTTATTTTGTAATAAGTGGTTAACTAATTGTTTGTGAATGCACTTTTCCATGATCTTAACTAAAGGGGAGAGTAAAGCGATAGGGCGATAGTTTGCACTATCTCTTTGCAGATCTATGAAGATTTTGTGGCACATAACAAAGCTGCTAAATGGATAGAAGAAGTAAAAGAAAGAATAAGAAGTTTAAAGGTACAGGGTATGAAATGGGATGAAATAACAGCCAAAGAGATTGAAACAAAGTTGAGAAAAGCCTCTAACTGGAAAACCCCAGGCCCAGATGCAGTACATAACTTTTGGCTTAATGTATTAACTTCTTTGCCGACAGAGTTTGTAGTCATTTAGAAGAAAACTCAATTATGGCAGTAGAACAAAAGGGCAATAAAAGAAAGTCATATGGAAGAAAGGATAATTTTTTGTTAAACAAAGTTATAGTGGAGAACTGTAAGAAGGGGAAGAATCTAAGTATGGCATCGATTGACTACAAAAAGCATTTGGTAGTATCCCACATTCATGGATAGAAGAGTTCTTAAAAATCTATAAGATACACCCTGCACTCATTGACTCCATTACAGTAACTATGAAACTGTGGCAGACCACTTTGCAATTAAGCCATGATAAAGGACAGATTATTATCCCAGGGATAAAAGTCCAAAGGGGGATATTCCAGGGTGACTGTCTGTCACCGTTGCTATTCTGCCCTGCTATTAATCCATTAAGCTGTTTCCTTAACAGCTTAGGCCATGGCTACAATTTGGCTTCTAGAAAACAACAAAGTCTAATGACTTCTCATCTTCTCTTTGTCGATAATTTAAAACTGTATATCTCATCAGATGAGGAACTGAAAGCACAGCTGCAGGTTGTCAAAACTTTTTCAGATGATATTGGAATATCATTTGGTCTTGATAAATGTGCAAAAGCAACCTTTAAAAAAGGAAAACTGCAGCACCAGGAAAACATCAGTTTGGGACAAGAATGTCATATAAAAGAATTTGAGCAAGAGGGAGTGTACAAATACTTGGGAATTGATGAAGGATCAGCAATAAAACATGAACAAATGCAAATGAAACTCAGTAAGGAGTACTTTAGAAGACTTAAATTAATCCTGAAAACAGCATTGACATCTAGGAGCAAGATCCAAGCCATAAATCAATTTACTCTTCCTGTCCTAACTTATAGTTTTGGAGTGATTTGCTGGCTCCAAAAAGTGTTGGATAGGTTGGATAGGATGCTCACCAAATGATTTATAAAAATCAGTGTATACCAAAATTATATTATTCTCTGTTCCGAAAGAGGGATGGGCCTCCTTGAAAGTGATTACATGTATACAACTGCAATTGTGGGACTCCACACATATCTGCTGACCTCACAGGATCCAAATGTAGTGAAAGTTTTGAAACATGAGGAGAATAAATCTAAGATGACATCTCTGCTTAATTTAGCAGAAGCATATCGACATCAACCAGGAATGGAAATTAAGCCAGAAGTAGATAAAAACCAGGCAGCAGCTGAATGTGCTAAAAAACAAAAGAAAGAATATAAGGTGAAGGACCAGATGAGAAGGCAAGAAATGCGGAAAAACATAAATATAGTTGCAAGTATAGAAGAGTCTTATGTTGATCAAGAATGAACACAGGAATGGTTAAGGAGAGGTGAAGTCACATCAAGAAATGAAAGATTAACATTGGCAGCCCAAGATAGTGGGCTACGTACACACTGGTTTACAAAGTCCATTGAACATCTGGGAGAAACAGACATATGTAGGTTTTGTAAAACCAAATTGGAAACAGTCACACACCTTATTGCTGGTTGTGACTCTCAAATGGCAGAGGGACTGTATATTGAAAGGCATAATAATGTGGCGAGGCTGTTACACTGGAGAGTGTGCAAACATTATGGTATCGAAGTGGCTGAAAAATACTGGAAACATGAGCCACAAAGAATCATAGAAAATTATGAAGTTTATATCACATGGGATCACCCAATAACAGTTCAAAATATAGATGCTGGAAAACCTGATATAGTGGTCCAAGAAAAGAAGACAAAAGTAGCATTGATCATTGAAATCACCACACCTAGTGACTACAGTGTCTTGCATACAGAGAGACACAAAGTCATAAAATACCTTGATCTGCAGGCAGAAACAAGAGCCATGTGGAAGAAAGATACCTAGACAGTTCCAATTGTAGTAGGAGCAACTGGCCTTATAAAAAAGAATTTACAATCGTATTTAGATATGTTACCAATTCATGTAACATCGTATGAATTGCAGAGGGAGTCATTATTGGGCACATTTCGTGTGCTGCGAAGAGCACTTTTGGCTAACATCAAAGAGTGAAACAATACTAATTTCATGAACTCTAATCGTATTTTGACTTAGGAATGGGGTCCATTCCTGTCATGGTATTAGAAACCCAAAAGACTTGGAGAAATTAAAAAAAGATTCTATAGGAGTGAAGTGTACTAACTGGTTCTCTGACAGAGAGTCTGATGCACGGAACAGACTACCAAATTACATTAAAGCAAGTACTAATTTAAATATTTTTAAGACCAGCCTGGACACTTATTATGGGAACAAGTGTTTTGGTATATTGGCAAGCTAGAATGGCATTAATGCCTGTGCTTGAAATATTTGTATGTATGTATGTGTTGATGCCCATACTTGAAATATTTGTATGTATGTATGTATTGATGCCCATGCTTGAAATATTTGTATGTATGTATGTACTGATTCCCATGCTTGAAATATTTGTATGTAGTTATGTATGTATGTATTGATGCCCATGCTTGAAATATTTGTATGTATGTATGTATTGATGCTCATGCTTGAAATATTTGTATGCATGTATGTATATATGTATTGATGCCCATCCTTGAAATATTTGTATGTATGTATGTACTGATGCCCATGCTTGAAATATTTGTATGTATTGATGCCCATGCTTGAAATACTTGTATGTATTTATGTATTGATGTCCATGCTTGAAATATTTGTATGTATGTATGTATTGATGCTCATGCTTGAAATATTTGTATGCATGTATGTATATATGTATTGATGCCCATCCTTGAAATATTTGTATGTATGTATGTACTGATGCCCATGCTTCAAATATTTGTATGAATTGATGCCCATGCTTGAAATATTTGTATGCATGTATGTATGTATTGATGCCCATGCTTGAAATATGTGTATGTATTGATGCCCATGCTTGAAATACTTGTATGTATGTATGTATTGATGTCCATGCTTGAAATATTTGTATGTATGTATTGATGCCCATGCTTGAAATATTTGTATATATGTATGTATGTATTGATGTCCATGCTTGAAATATTTGTATGTATGTATGTATGTGTTGATGTCCATGCTTGAAATACTTGTATGTATGTATGTATTGATGTCCATGCTTGAAATATTTGTATGTATGTATTGATGTCCATGCTTGAAATATTTGTATGTATGTATTGATGCCCATGCTTGAAATATTTGTATATATGTATGTATGTATTGATGTCCATGCTTGAAATATTTGTATGTATGTATGTATTGATGTCCATGCTTGAAATATTTGTATGTATGTTTGTATTTATGTATGTATTGATGTCCATGCTTGAAATATTTGTATGTATGTATGTATGTGTGTATTGATGTCTATGCTTGAAATATTTGTATGTATGTATGTTTGTATGTATGTATACTCCTGCACAAGGGGGGGCCATCTACCAACAAAGGCAATTACCTTCCCATAAGTGTAAACAGCCTCATATGCAAAGCTATGGGAAGACTTATAATGGAACTAATTAGTAAGGACATAAGAAATGTTCAAACACTGGACCCGTCTCAGTTTGTTTTTTTTCAAGGGCAGGTCATGTCTGTTCAATCTAGTGGATTTTTTGAAAAAGTCACTAAAGTGATGGATGAAGATAAGACAGTATATGCTGCCTATCTTGACCTGGCTAATGCCTTTGACACTATACCCTAATGAGGGATTATGTATAAGCTTGCCGCCCAATGGATTGGAAACTTGATCATAGATAGGACATGGGATGTTGGGATTAGGCTTGCCACTTCAACAAAAAGATCTGTTATGAGTAGCGTCCCACAAGCCCTGTTATGGGGTTGTTCCTATTTGAAATCTACATTTCAGAAATGAAAACAAATGCCTACAAGAGGGCTTGTCCAAAACATATAACTGATGTCAGAGTGATGGAATAAAACTAAATGCCAAAAAGTGCATTATTGTATTTTTTTGGAAAATCAACTACCCCTGAGAATTATCACAATAACAATACACCTCTAAGTGTAGACCCAGTAGTTAGAAATTTGAGCAATTATGTTGACATTCACCTAGCTTTTGACCAACACATTTCTACTTTTATGAGTATGCCCTTCTATATTGCATAGGTTATAAATAAAGAGATAGCACTTATGTCCAGAGAGGTCATTGTTCCATTTTACTCATCTTTCATTAGGCCCATCATAGAGTACAATGCCTCATTTGTTATGTACCTGTCCAGGCACTTGCAATAAATGAAGCTTGCACAGTGGTTCCATACAAAAACAATAGTGAACCTAAGTAGCATGACCTACATTGGCCCCTTCGAAGCCCTGTCACTATACTCGGTCTCATACAGACTACTAAGAAGTGACCTATGCCTGGGTTATAAGGCATCCACAGACCCAGCACCAATGGAACATGTATGCAAGTCAAATGTCATTAGAAATACCCAGTCCATAGACTTCAAGCTCTTCTGCAACATAAAGAGAACAGTCTGGAGGGGCAGGTACATACCCCAGAGGATACCACTACTTTGGAACAGACTTCCTATATATATATCAAATGACTAATTTTAAGCATAATTTTAGCTAGGCATCAAACATCAACAAGCATGGCTAGGTTTAAATTTCCCAGCATGGACCAGTGAATCCATACAGTGAATGAAAAGATTATTTTTTCAATGTAGTTGTAATGGCACTGAATAGGAAATCAGAAGAAGCTGAGAAGTGATATAGAAGGGAAAACAATGGATCAAGTTGAGCTTCAAGTATCTGGGATGGATAGTGGAGGAGAAAAGAAGTGTGAATAAGATCAAAGCTAGAATTAGAGGGCTGCGCCTGCAAATTGTCTATTGTGATTAATGTACACATGGATGGACTTTGGTCAACTGGTGCCCTAGGCAAAAGGTCTCCACAGTGCCCCCCCAACACCACCTGATGCCCTCATCCTGGCCTACCTACACCATGCAGATTACTGGAAAAGCACCCCTGCTAAAGTGGCGGCCAAGGCGACCACCTAGTTGGCCTATGCATAAGGCCGGCTATAAATGTACATCCCCTGTAAACAAACTAAATAAATAAATAAAAGGGGGTGCTACAACCAGCTGGCGCAGAGTGTCAGTAAGGTATACACAGCAGTGCTGTAGCCAGTACCACTGTATGGTACCAAAAGCTGGACAGTGAGGACAGAATAGCTGAGAAACTAGAAGTGATGGAGATGATTCAGATATCATGCATACTGTGGGACAGCTGAAGAAATTATATCAGTGCAGAAGCCCAAGAGAATGTCAAAGGCAGAGAATGTCAAAGAGAACAGATATTGACAGTTTGGATACATCTGCAGAAAAGCAGAAGACAATTTGGGACAGAAAGCAAAAAGACAAGAGGCAAAGAGCTCATCCCGCAAAGAGATGGATTGATTGTGTGAGAACCTGTCAAAGAAAATAGGAGAGTGGCAGTGAATGAAGAGAGAAGGCAACAGCTGATGTGTCACCGTGAAGCCCATGGAGAAAAAGGGGAAAGGGGGGGGTTGATGATGATGATGATGTAAAGGTTACTTTTATATAGAAACACGCATTTTGAGCTGAAATCACCTCAATATGACAATTTTATGTTTTGGTTGTTTTTCTTTATTTTATTTTAAGGAGAACTGAAGGTCTGCATATTTGTTTTTAGCTGACAGTTTTATAGTAATTTTCACTCTTTATGTTTACAAAAGCTATTCTGGCTTGAATTCTACCCTAACATTAAATGAGAAAATGTCTCTACTTCTTACAAAACTTTCTGCACAAGACCTCTTGATAACCATCCTTTAATTTTGTTTTGCAAAGCCAATAATTTTTACAAAAAGTAGGGCAGCCGCGGTGGTGCAGCGGTTAGTGTGGTCACCTCACAGCAAGAGGTTCTACGGTTCGATCCTCGACTGGAGTGCCTTCTGTGCAGAGACGGCATGTCCTCTCTGTGGTCGTGTGTGTTTCCTCCAGGTGCTCCGGTTTCCTCACACATCCCTGCTGTAGGTGGATTGGACACCCTAAATTGGCCCTAGGTGTGAGTGTCTGCATGTGTGTGCCTTCTGTGGAAGGTTGGGTGCCGGGCTGGCAACTTGACACTGTAAAACTCCACTGTCAATCATGAATGGACAGGTGATCTGCTGTGGTGACCCCTAACTGGGAAGAGCCGAAAGAAGAAGAAGGCAAGAAAATTTTGGATATGGGCATGCCTCTCAGAGCATGTAAAATATGTGTCCATTATTAAAATAACAGAAAATAGTATTTTCCCCCCAAAAATGCCATGCCAAACAATAGAGTTTTGTACTTCTTTTTTCTCAAAATTGCATGTTGATGCAAAACTTACCATTCTTTTAACTGTTAAAGTGAATTAAAATAATATTTAAAAATTTCCCTGATTTTGTTCTCCCATTAATTTTGGCTTTGTCCAGAATTCTTGAGCAAAGCTGAGAGGCATACAGGACACAGTCCCCATGATTATCTTAATTAAATTAAATTTAAAAAAAATATGTTAAAATCTAAACACTCCTTTGAGGAACCACTGGAACCACAACTTATTTAGAGCGATATAAGCTGTGGCTTCAGTGGTTCCTCAAAGGAGTGTTTGGGTGCTAATTTGGATTTTCTTTGATAGTGACATTAGGGTTCATATTACATTATCGAACTTCCAGAAGGTCGAACACCAGATGTTCGAACTTGGAAGATCAAAATGTAATAACATCAAAACATCAGAACAGCAAATTTTTTCACAGGGAAAAAATTTGCTGTTCCGAAAAACACACACACAACACAAGCACACCAAACACCTTATAAACCTACACTAAATCTTACATACACAACTACCTATGCACTAACCTTAACCTAAACCCTAACCCTAAGGTCCGTCACTATCGCACACTTACCTTACCCGCACCCTAACCCTAAAGTCCGTCACTATTGCGCACTTACCTTACCCGCACCCTAACCCCAACGTCCATCACAATCACACACGTACCTTAACCCGTTATGTAACCTTTGCACCACAGTGGAGAAAATGTTGAAGCCGCAGAAATGTCCAACCAAATTCTTTCTGGTGTTCGACCTTCTGGAAGTTCGATTAGGTAATAGGAACCCTGACATTATACTAGCAGTTTTGGTTTGAAAAAAAGAACATGCATATTCTGCTATGGGCAGTGTTACTAAAATGCCCATTGTTTGATCTCACTTCCTGCCATAATTTAAAGTAAAGAAAAAAAAAACTTGTTTCTACAAACCATTCTCCACGTTGCAGCAATTCCTGGCAATCTGTAGTCATATGACTACTTGACTAGGGATTACTGAGAAAGTACTGCAATTGATTACTAAGGGTAACCAATCACAGGTACTTAGACTAAACAGTTCTCAGTAGTCTTTAGTCATATTCATATATGACTAGAGACTGCAGAGCTGGAAATATATTTGATCAGCTGCCCTTTAAAACTGATCACAGGATCACAGGAGATTACTAGGCTAATGGCTCTGGGGGCCTTACAAGCCTAGCCAAGAGTTTATCCCCAAAAGAGAAACCTCAATCAGCACCTGTCATCTGTGTCAATGAGGGACACAGGTGGAACCCCTGGGACAAATTTGTGGTTGCCCATCCACTCATCAAAGCTGTGCTTGAAGAGAGTCAGTGAAGTACTTTGTTTGACATGAATTAGGATTTAAGCCTTTCGATCGAATACTACGCAAGGCATACAGATATGGAGCACCTCTAGTAGAGCAGGGTTTGAGATTGCCTTGACATAGATAATTTCTGAGCAATATGTATAATACAGAGCAGAGTGATAGGACAGGTGTTGGAGGACATGGATTCTCTTTATGATGTATTTCTGTGGCCTTTCCAATTGGTGCAGGTGTTTGGAGAGGTACATACCAAACGGGGCACTGTATTCAATTATTGGCCTAATGAGGGAGGAGTACGGAGAGGTAATCTCCTTTTTCTGGATGCAATACCTTTACTTATGAGATAAACCAAGTAAAAGGCTTTTCTGACCACTGTCGGTACATGATGGCCAAATGTGAGACTGTTGTCAACTTGTGTACCCAGGTCTCTCATCACAGGTTGTGTGCTTAGGGGGTTGCCGCTAATGTGATAATCAGTAGGGGCCGTGTTTTTGCTGAATGGTACAATAAATTTTTTTGCATTTAACTTAAGGCCATGACTTTGTCACCAGTCGTTTATTGCTGAGACTCCCTCTTGAAGTATGTTAACATCATATGGAGAGTCAATGACAGCACCCAACTTACAGTCGTCCGCAAACTTGGTCAGCCACAGGCCTTTTGTCTTTGCCTGGACATCTGAGAAGTAGATGGCAAACAAAAGAGGTCCCAGGACAGATCCCTGGGGGGCATCACTAGTGATAGGGCTCACAAGGTCAAAATAGGTGCCACTACCGACAGCAGACCTATCAGTGAGCCAGTTGGCCACCCACCTGATGAGATACGGATTTACGCTAAGTTCTGTTAGCTTTTTGATGATGCCCTAGTGGGGGGTTGTGTCAAAGGCTTTGGCCAAGTCAAGGTAAGCTGTATGTACTGACTTTCCCTTATCCAGTGCCTTGGTGACGGTCTCAAAAAAGTCAACAGGCGAGATCTGCCCTTGACGAATCTGAACTGGGTGGGGTCAAGTGCTATAAGATTGCCAATGTCCTTGTTTATAAGGTCCATAATAATACACTCCATGGCCTTACAGATCAGACTTGTCAAGCTAATGGGGCAATAGTTTCCAGGGTCTGTAGTGGCACGACCTTTGTGCAAAGGTATGACAATGGCAGTTCTCCACTCTGCTGGAATGAAGCCTGTACTTACGCTATGGTTGAATAGGGTGCTCAATGGCAAGGCTAGTTCTTGCTGGAGATATTGCAGAATACAGCCTAGGATACTATCAGGTCCCATGGAAGCTGTGTACTTTGCCTTGCATAGGACCTTTAACACTTGATCTATGGAGATGTGAGGTGCGGGGCAAGTATTGAGGATGTCAAATGGGCCTTTTGGGGGGGGGGTTGAAGTTTGCGCTAAACTGGGGTCTGCTAGCAGGTTGGCTAAGTCAACACGGTTAGTGTAAGTGGTACCATTAAGAAAGTACAGTTGTGTACACTTACCATAAATGTAGATATTCGAGTGCATTCACTGTTGCAGTCATCACACTTGGGCCATCTGCCTGCAGGCAGCCCCCAGTTGGCCCGGACACCAGAGACTCAGATTGCAGGCTCTTGGCTGGAATCATAATAGGACACAGGTTAGCTATTCAGGTCCTATTAGTATGATCTATTGTATTTTTTGCTGGGGAATTTACAGTATTTCACAGGTGGGGCATGTGCCCCAATGTGTACTACTGTGGTGTCATATATGTTTTTGAAGGAAGAGGTGTATGCCACAATGGAGAGAAAATGTTTCAGGCTGGTTTGCGCTTTAGAGAAACCTCTGTGTAACCTATTGTTAAGAAGTTCTATGTGACCATAGATCACAGTTCTTTAATATAGCTATTTTATATTAGTGGGAATAACAGCAAATTGCTGTGTTGAAGAGACACCATCATAAAGTGGGACCAAACACTAGTGGTAATGAAATGTGTAGAAGAAGAAAAAGATGAAGAAGAGTGGGTTCACTGACATCCTTTATTAGAAAATGGCATTGTACATAGTGGACATACCCGAATACATGCATATGGTCGAAGACGACATCCCCGACCGTTACATACTTTGAATGTAAATGTTGAAACTCGCAGGCGCAAACGCTCAGAATATCATGCAAAACTCCGAATTCGAAATGCCCAGTTGCACAGCCACCTCAACAAGCGCTACCATGGGTCGAGAGGGGGGAATATTAGCCTGGCCAGCGTTCGGTATTTCCGTGTTCGGCATCTGAAAATTCGACATTTACCAAACTGTGGTCACCGCTTTCGGCTTTTGTAGCGTTGGTATACTGACGTTCGACCATATGCATGTAATCCGACATAGCTTATACGGCTGTTCTCCTTTACTACCTGGGAGATAAGATGTGGGGAGTATACCATGTAAGTGCATATTTTCGGTGAAACAGTGTTTTGCAAGCTTGTGTATTTCTTCCTGAAGTACTCTGAGCCTGATTATAAGTTAAAATTAAGATGTCTCTGCAAGTCTCTGTATTTTAAATGTTTCAAGGGGATATTGAACGATGATATCTGTAACAGCCCTGGAGGAGGAAATGATGCTTTGGTTTTAACATGAGAATTTTTAAATTACCAAGAGACCGACTATTGAGAGGAGATCTCAGTCTTGCCTATATGTCTCAAAAGATGCTGTCCTATGTAACCTCCTAAACATCCAGAAAACTATTATCACCCTAAATATCTGCTCGAGAGACCTACACTAGCACCTACACATAAACAGGATCTGCTGGTGGAATGCATACTTTGGTAGAGAATGCTTCTTTTATGGAATAAATTCCTCTTAGCAGTAAAGCAAAATAGCCACTTGACCCTCTTTAAGCATAACCTGAATAATTGGATAGGCAGTCATAAGTGCAGACTCAGTCCCCTCTATTCCTTATGGAAAGGGCTGGAACTAAGTCAGGATCTGGTATTAATTTATGATGGGATTGTTTCCTAAGCTACAAATGGTCCACTGGAAAAAGCCTAGTATGAACCTATGAATCTATCATTTGGAGTCTTTAAAATTAGGAGTGAAATAGCTTTGGGTGCATCAGAATGATTGCAGAAGTTAGTGCTGCTGTCTCAATGTGCTAGGTTTTCCAGTTCATTTCTTAGCAGGGTTACTTTTTGTGTGGAGTTTGCATATTCTTCCTGTTGTGTGAGTTTTTCTGAGTGCTGAAGTTTCTTCGTCACATAGCACATTTGAAGTGGTTTTCTTAAAAAAGTTGCTTGTAGTCTGGATCACAGTAAAATGAGTGTGTGTGTATGTTTGCCTCTCGCAATAGACTGGCACCCTAAACAGAATCAATTTCTCTGCCTTAAACCCACTGAGTGCTGACTGTTGTTACCTTGCCATCCCTAACTACATTAAATAGTTAAAGAATGAATGAATGATGCATCTTTGTGCAGAGTTGCCTGTGAGGAAAAACACCCCTTGTTACCAGCTTGATTTCTTCAATTGTAGTGATTTATTACCACTTAAACAGGTCTGTAGCAGTCTGAGAAATACTATGTTAGATTAAAAATTACTGACCTCTGAACTGGAAGCTTCATCATCATTGCACTGAATCGTCTTTGTTTATGTCTCTCCATTGGAAAGCTGCTGCTTAATATTTTATTTAAGTTAAGTGAACTTTTCTTATTCAAATATTTTAGACTGAGCACGTTCGATTAAAACTGCATGGTAAAATTGTCAATATTTTTCTGCCAGATATTTAATAGTTACTTAAAACTAAAGTTACTCGTTTCTAGGGTGACTGATCACAAACCAATTAACTTGGCCATAGTACTTAGTCTGTGTACTGAGGAAATAAGTTAACTTGGCTATAACACCTACTGAGTATCATTCTGTCCTCCTTTACCTAAATATTTCAGCAAAATATAGCAGTCTCAGAGAAGAATACACAAATGGATTTAAGAATATGTAATATTAGTGGCAGCCTTTTGTTACTGATGCGTGTGTGTGTGTGTGTGTGTGTGTGTGTGTGTGTGTGTGTGTGTGTGTGTGTGTGTTTGTGTGTGTGTGTTTGTGTGTGTGTGTCTGTGTGTGTGTGTGCATGGGCAAAGGATTATTTGATCATATTCATTGCTATCTGAGGAGGTACTGGGGGATTTAGACTATTGCCTACCACAATCATACCTGGTTACTGTTGGTGATGCTTGCCCTGTTTATCAGTGAAACAAATGTTATTGCACAATGATTATACTGAGTCAGTCAGCTGTTACTACTGTGTGGGAACTAATTGAAGGATTTGGACCATGGTTGCTTGAGCAAGTTACTGCTCACTTTAATAAAAATAGTTTATTAAGGAACTTTACTGCAGTTATTTGAATTATGTTAATTTCTTTGCAGCTTCTTAATAATCTGATGTTATCCTTAGTTTTTTTGTGTGATTTTGGACCGTGATATGCTATTTGTAAACAGTAAACCATCATAATTGCATATTTGTTTGGTATCAAAGATGTAAGACAATCAGTTCATTATAGCCAAGTACTTTCAGACCTTAACAGCAATACTTTAGGAACAGTGTAACATTCAGAAGGAGATAGTGTTAGAGAGAAAAATTGGTAATACCCAGTTTTTAATGCATTGAAAAGTGGCCTTGGCAGAACTGGCTAAATCATTTCCTTACTATGCTTTATTTAACTGCGGTGGTGGTGCTGCGGTAGCATTGTCGCCTCACAGTAAGACGTTGTCCTGTTCAATTCTCAGCCAAAGAGTCTTCTGTGTGGAGACATGCATGAATGGGCATACCTTCGTTGAAGGCTGTGCGTCAGGGCCGGTAACTCGGCACTAAAAATCTACTGCCAATCATTAGCGGACCGGAGTTCCGCTGTGGCGACCCCTAACCAGGAAAAGCCGAAAGACACATTCATTCTCTCTATTTTTATCCACCTGTCTCTCTCTCTCTCTATATATATATATATATATATATATATATATATATATATATATATATATACACACATATCTTCTTTCTTCTTCTTTCGGCTTTTCCCAGTTAGGGGTCACCACAGTGGATCACCTGTCTGCTCGTGATTGGCAGTGGAGTTTTACGGTGTTGAGTTGCCAGCCCGGCGCCCAACCTTCCACAGAAGGCACACACATGCACACACTCATGCCTAGGGCCAATTTAGAGTGTCCAATCCACTTAAAGCATGTTTTTGGGATGTGGGAGGAAACCAGAGCACCCAGAGGAAACCCATGCGACCACAGGGAGGACATGCAGACTCCGCACAGAAGGCACCCCAGCCGAGAATCGAACTGGAGAACCTCTTGCTGTGAGGCGGCAACGCTAACTGCTGCACCACCGTGGCCGCCCCATATGTATATATATATATATATATATATATATATATATATATATCTATATATATATATATATATATATATATATATATATCTATCTATATATATATATATATATATATATATATATATATATATATATATATATATATATATATATACTTATGGACTCATGCTGCCATGGTACACAGCAATAACCACCTTTACAAGTTGAAAATTCTTTTGGATGTATGTTTTTGTAAAACAGGATTTAGATATAGAATTATCTTTTCCCAAGCATAACCTTTAAAGGCAAGAGAAGCAGCCATTCAGTATATTCAGGGAGTATGGCTACAAGAAGGATTGTATGATACTGCAGTTTCAATGCAGCAGGAAAACTCAGGACTAATTACCTGTATTTTAGATAGTTAAATTGTAACTATGATGCAATAGGCATAATAGCCAAAACTAACCCACCAACCTGTCAAGTCACTGGTTACAGCTGGAATGAATGTTGTGGCAGGAAATAAAACATTTATCAGTAAGAATGTTAATCAAACGTGATAGGCAAAATTCTACTGTAAATAAGGATGCTTTTTGGATATAGTGTAGTTTAATTATGGAAATTCTGAAAATATTTTCCAGAAAACTAACTTTTTTGCTGATATTTAACTAGCTAGTACACTTTCTGTATTGGTCCATGCTTCTTTATTTTTAAAGTACAAGCTAGCCCTTTGGGTGCTAAGACTAACATTTCTTAAGAAAAAGACACTTCATTACTTCCCATTTATCACATTGCCTGCACAAGAGAGCGCGCGCACACACACACACACACACACACACACACACACACACACACACACACACACACACACACACCTACCCACCCACTAGTAGTAGTGTACGTTTGCTAGTATCATTCCTCTCAACTGTCCAGATTTTCTCAGACTCCCAGGAATCCCAGCTTATCACCATAGAGATACCAATGTTAAAACTTTTATTAAATAAACAAACTGATAACTCAGGTAATGGACAAGTGCTTTCGGCATAAAGCCTTCTTCAGATCCTAAACAAAATCCTGAGTTTCCTTATTTAAAATCCCATCGGCCAATCATAAACCGATCAAGGAAAAATCTAAACTAATTCAAAAAATTCAATTAAAAAATTCAGTATAATCAGTTTCTTTAAACATCCAATAAAAACAAGAATTTCACCAGGCCTTTCCTCAATAGCCTACCAAATTCTCATATTGTAGCATCTTATTTGAATCTCCATAGGTTGAACATGCAGTTTCATTTATCCAATGGCTTTAATCAGCTGTAGCACGCCTCCAATAAAAAATGGCCCTTACTTCCTGCTAAGTCTCCGTTATTTTGGAACAAATAGATTGAGCGCCCTCTTTATACAACCAATAACAGACAAAAAACTTATGTCAAGCCTTCCAAAACTAAGTCAGATTTCAGATTCCAATTGAAATTTTAGTAGTGCAATACACTCTTTTTTTTAGCTTATATTGAACGGTTCTACAGTTTCTTGTTTCGAGTCCAGTAGTAAAAAAATCCAAGAAAATATAGTATATATAAAAAATATAAATAAAACCAGCATTTCTCAGCCTAATCAATACCAATCAATCCAAGAGCTTCATGTTAAGCATATTGGATTCTTGCATTATAATTTCTTCATTAAGTCTCCATAGATCAAATATGCCGCTTGAGTTCTCCAATCAATTCAGTGAAATATGACACACCTCTTTTCCACCCTATGGTAGAGCAGCTCTTATTTCCTGCTTGCCTCCATTGCTTTGGAGGAGATAGGTTAGTTGCCCTCTTTAAATAACCATTCACAGATCAAATAAGCCACTTATGTTCCCCAATCAATTCAGTGAAATATGACACATCTCTTTTCTACCCTAATGTAGAGCAGCTCTTACTTCCAGCTTGCCTCCGTTGCTTTGGAAGAGAGAGGTTAATTGCCCTCTTTAAACAACCAGTCACAGATAAAAAATGTACGGCAAATCTTTTTACTCTCGCCTGATGAAATATTCCAGTCTAATTCTTGTTTGCAAAACAATAGGTCAGATTTCAGACTCCAATTTTCTAATGCAGTTTTAATAGAGCAAAAAACTCCTTTCTAGCCTAAGATGCAACAGCTCTATAGGTTTGTACTTATAGTCCATTGTTTGGAGAAACTTTCAGGGAAGTAGGTTTAAACCATCAGTACCATCCGAAGAACTTATACAGCGCAAATCTCCATGTTTCATGAGAAAAATGATATTCATAACCCAATAAATCAGGGCATTCATCTTGTCTAATCTGTTGTATATCTACACTATTTTTTTAATAATACTTAATCTTCGTTCTTTAAGGAAGAGTTTTAGAGGGACAAAACCACTGAGCCCTGGCAGGTAATCAGCCCTTAAATTTATAATCCATTTTGCTTCTTTTACTTCAGTTTTGGTAACCAAGTCCCCTTCCTGTAAAGTTGGTTTGATCACAGAAATAACCATGAATCTAAAGGAATGTCCTGGATTGTCTCTGATATGGACATGTAGAGCATTAGTCTTGATGTCCGACTGGTGCTTAAATATGTGTTCTTTTAACATCATGTTTGTCTTACCAACATAGTAGGACAAACAGATGGCACAGGTAGCAATATATACAACATTTTTGCTGGTACAACTTGTAACTCAGCACTGTCTTTGGATGGATGAAAATATTGTTGGTATTTATCAGAACACAAGCCTTGCATGATCCACATTTGCGTGTGCCTGTGTATTTACTTGAGCCTTTGGATTCCTTGTGGATCCCATTCTTATTACACAACAACCATTTCAGATTCTTTTTATTTTTAAAAGCAAAACGGGGTGTCTCATCCACTGTCTCTCTAATGCTATCATCTGATGTTAAAATGGGCCAATATTTCTTAATTGTATCGCAGATTAAAGAATTGTCTGTGCTATAAATGATATTCAGTCTCAGCATCGATTTCTTGATCTCTTTATGAGCATTTTCAGACACATCCTTCATTGCCCTTTGAAAGTGTGACGCAGAGTAATAGGGCCTAGCTTTTTGTTCACAAACATCCTTTCCTTTTTCTCAAACCACTCGTGTATCTTCTATTTTATAACCATGTTGCTTGAAGTCATGCAGTAGTTTATTCTCCTCCTGATTAAAAATCTCATCCTGTGTAAACAATTTAGAGATGTGATCTACTTGGTCGTCTACAGTATTCCCGAATATATGTCTTGGATGCATGCTGGAAAAGTGCAGCATATGATTACACCACATTGACTTTCTGTATAACATTGTATTGATCCCTTCTCTAGGATCCAGTAGCACCTTGACATTCAATAATTCAGTCTGTTCTTTATACATCTTAACATCAAATTTTAGGAAGGTAGTGGTACTGGGTAGATAATCCACAAATCTTCTCAGTGTATTGTCGTCTTCTTCCCATAGAATAAAAATATCATCCACAAATCTATTGTACATGATGATATTCTTTTTCCATATGTTACTCATATCCTTTTCCCACAGTTTTTCCCATCGGGGTAGTACCAGGTTCACGTAACTATTAGCACAGGGGGTGCCCATGGCTATCCCCCATTGTTGCCAGTAGTTCGTATTGCCATATAGGAAAACATTATTTTCAAGAACCACTTCTAGTAAGCTGCAAATTATATAGGAATCTACCCTCTCCACTCTAAGTATGTCACATATCGCCTCTATCCCATAATGATTAGGTATTGAAGTAAACAGGCTATAGACATCCATAGTAACCAATAGCAAGTCATAGAAATAATTTCTGTTAGCTGTTGCTTCATACAATTGACTTAAAAAATATGCTGTATCTTTAATAACTGTTGTTGCTTTGGGTAGAAGTCTTTTAAGCACATTCTCTAAATAGATAGATAAAGATTCTGTGGATCAACCTCCACCCGCTACAGTCGGGCGCATTGGAGGCTGGAACCCATCTTTATGAATTTTAGGCAATCCTCTTATAGTGGGTATGACTGGGTGGTCCACTACAAAAAAAAAAATCATACAATTCCTTGGTTATATTCATATTCATCAGCATTTCATAGAGAAGATCATCTATTCTCTTTTTCATTACTTCTAATTCTTTTTTACTGATAATCAAATAAGTTTCTTGATCACTAAGCATAATCTCCATGCTTTTCACATAGTCAGCAGTATTCATAACAACTACCGCCCCTCCTTTGTCGGCAGGTCTTACAATTATGTCATCCCTTTTCTGTAGTTCTTTCAGTGCCTTATGCTCTTGACTTGTTAGGTTCTGGTAATGTTTGCCCTTGCCTTTCTGTCTAGCCTCAGTTACTTCTTGCTCACATAAACACATAAATATTTCAACAGTGGGATGGCTGAGTGGAACAAAGGTACTTGGTTTCTTGAGATGTCTTCCTTGGTTTGCAGGTTCATTGTTGTTATTACCAAAAACACACTTCAGTGTCACATTTCTCCCAAAACATTTAAGATCAGTAACAAATTCATCTAAGGATGATCTTAATGATGGTATAAAACTTAAGCCTTTTTCCAAAAGAGTGTTTTGTTCATGAGTTAGAACACAGTCTGATATGTTAACTACTAGAGAAGGTTCTAAAGGACTTTCCTTCTCTTTCTTCCTCTGCTTGTTGATCTGATTGGTCGTGACTCTTTCATTTGTATTAAAAAAGGGAGCTGCTGTACAACAGGCAAATGTGAAGCATTTTTCTTCAACATAGCACCTGAATTTAACAGAAGGTCTTCCTCCTTATTACTGTTTTCTGTATCTTCTACAGTGGAATCAGTGATCTCATTATCCTGTAATCCATTTATTAGATTCATAACTTCTTCTCCTTGGAGGCACACACTGCCATTATTGTTATTTCTAATAATAAGCCATTGCTTTCTTGATGCACTTCAGCACGAACAATAACTTCAGGATGCTTCCCTTCTCGTTTCTTAGTTATTTCCTTCACATTCCTTCTTTCTTCAGTACCAATTTGTACCTTCTTTTTCTCATTGATTTCTTCTTTTTCATTAATCTTCGATACCCTGGGCCATTCGAATAAGTGGCCCTGCTTGATGTCATTGAAGTCTCTTAATAAATTACAACTCTTGATTTCTTTCAGTCTCTGATCGTACGCTGCTAGTCTATCTTGTAGATTTTCCAGCTTATTTAAATTACTGTCTGAGAGTCTCATGGTTTCTAATTCCTTCTGCTTCATTTCTGTCATTCTACTAGTTTCTTCCTGTGGTTTGAAAAAATCAATAAGTAGTTTCATATAATTAAAACTGGTTTGAATATTGATGGCTTGCCATTTGACCAGCAGCTCTGGATAAGTATTACTATAGCTCGGCATGCATTTTACTCGCAAACCTCTTGGCATTAGTTGATGGTGAAGGCAAGCTTCCATATGGAAGTGTTGCCATTGTAACCGTTTCAAACGATAAGCTGCATTTTCTACTATTTTAAAAAGACTTTCAAAACTTGGGTCTTCAGTTTCAGCTTTAGGTATTGTTAAAACAGTTTTATCCAAATTCAAATGCAGCAAAGGATTCAGCATACCTGTGGCTATTTTGGTACCTGCCCATCTCATTACAGATTCTGTTGTAGGAGTAGAACTGTTAGACAAATCCATTCAGCTCAACTAAATTCTATGTGTGGTGTATCCCGATAAGCAAGCCAACAAAAATGAATAAAACAGGAAAACACCACTAAAGAATGCTCAAAATAAACTTTAAAGAGCTCCAAAGAATAGTGAGCGTACCACCATAGATATACCAACGTTAAAACTTTTATTAAATAAACAAAGCTGTTTATAATTTATTTTAAGCGTTCTTTAGTGGTGTTTTCCTGTTTTATTCATTTTTTGATTTTCTCAGAATGTCCAGATTTTTCCCTCATAATTTTGGTCGGTTCCTCATAAAATCTGTGGTTTTCTAACAAATTGTTGAGGAATGAAGTGACTAAATAATGACATACATTTGAGTTTCAGGCTTCATATTCTGCAGAAAATACAAAACCTATTATTCTTGCAACTTTTACTTTAAAGAGCAACATTTAAAATCTGTCCCTGATTTCGGGCTCTTAGTCCTCCATTATTTTTGGATTTGTCAAGATGTCTTTTGCTTAGAGGTTGAAGGCTAGGTGAATTGAGGTCCTATAAATTGCCCAGAGCTGAGAGTTCTGTGTGTCCTAACTGGGAAAAAGCTGAAAGAAGAAGAAGAAGAATACACAGTGCTATGGTGCTCAGGTTTTAGTAACAACAAAAAAGTTATTTTTCTTTAAACTAGCAAACTGCTCATTAAAAAAGTAGCAAACAGTTGCTACAGTTTATATCCTGCAAAGAGTGTTGGAGAATTCAGGTTTTAGTTAAAAAAAATAAGATTTTTTTATACTTTTAAACTGTAGCAAATGCAATGTAACAAGCAGTTTGGTATGGTTTAGACCACATGCATAGTGCTACACTATTTAGGTTTGACCTCAAATGCAATACTAGCTTTTAAAAGCTGGTATTACACTAAAGAGTGGACAAAATGATGGCCATTCAGTCCCACTAACTGTCTGCACCTGGGGCAATTGCCCTGCCCTACCTAGACTACTGTTTGTCACACCCATACACAATGGCTAGCATTTCTTTTGCAATATGAGCATATCTTGTCTGTGCATGAATAAATGCTCTTGAAACATATGCTTCAGGTTTGATCTTCTACATCAGGACTGCTGTAGTTGCAAACTGACTAGCATCTACTGTAACATGATAGATTAATAAAATGAGAAACTGTATAAATATTGTTATATACAGCATCCAGCTACCTCAATTAATTCACTAAGTTTACATTCTGGTAGCTCACTACATTTTATCTCAGCAGATCAACAGGTAACACACTTACCTTTTGTACATAAAACTGTAGGTTCTAGTTCCACACCAGATAGTTGGATTAATTTTTTCAGTACAGCATAAGGGGGAGGGGAGGGTGCTACACTCCTGAATGTGCAGTCCTTCAGATGAGATGCTAAGCCAAGGCATCCATCTGCCTGAGTTGGTGGTAGCTCAGGAGGATATAAAAGATCATATGGCACTTATCAAAAAGATTAGGGGAAATTCCCAGATGCCTTTGCCAAATTTCCTCTCTTTAATATGAATACCACGGGTCTCTCCTGAAAAGAGGCCATTGGCCTAGTGGGACTGTGATATAGGAAAATATTGCCAGCCCAGCTATCTGGAATTCTCTTTTGTGACTATTGATATCATTTATAAAGAACTGTATGTTATGTACTGAGCCAAACTGTAACCACAGCATGCCCTGCTGACTTAGAACAGAAATGCATATAAACTATATACCTGTGCAAATGTATGTTTTAACAGTAGAAACTAGAACATACAGAATTAACTTGCAAAACTTCAAGAAAATAAATTGCAATTAAATTGTTTTACAATGCTATAAAAGTTAGTTTCAATGCAGCAAGGAGACAGGATGCCTAGAACTAGGGTGCTTTCTGCATTGTTTTGTAAGTGTTTTATTGTTTTATGTCTTCTAGCAACTGCAAACATCCAAAGGCTATGTATTTTTACAAGGAGATATCAAATGCTACAATGGAGGGTTCAGCCTGGGAACTGAAGTCAGGTGACAAAAAGTGATGTCATCCAAGCTAACCCAGTAGTAATATTTGATATTAATTTAAGAACGCTGTCAGAGAGAGACTGTGCATTTTGTATTTTGCCTTGGACATAGCAAGAACATCCACTCATCATCAGCATCTGCACTTGCCTTGCTAACAGTAAGTATCCAGGGTAGAGTAATTTCTTTTAGATGTATTTAGGAATATAGTAAAGATTAGTTTAGATGTTTTCTGTATTTATTTGAGACTGTTCTGCAATGTTGTTTTAAAATATTTCCTGTGATTTTGAACTCTGAAGTAACTGTGTTTTTCTGAGTATTGTCTTCTTTTTTTATTATTTATTATTAAATATACAATAAGCCAAAACAGGTAGTTACAATGAAACATGGAAATGGAACTATCCATTGCTGCTAATAATAAATTTATTTAAAACAAGGAATACAAGGAACTGCTTGGTTGCTTTGTTGTGACTACCTGTTTTGGCTTATTGTACATTATCTTCTTTCACAACAAAGCGTTTAACCTGTGGAATATTTTCTGCTTTATTGTGTTATTATTAAATATATTTACTCCTATCTTTGTGACTGATATTTGTGAGACATATTTAAGCTTTTAGCGTACTTGCATATGTATTTGGTGACACTGTACAAGCCACTCTTAATAGCCTGGTGCTTGGGTCAAAACTACCATTTAGATTATTAGTAACATTACACAGTAGAATTGGACACCCTTTGTTAAGGAGTGTTGGTGGAAGTGATAACTACCTTACAGTCTGGGCAGAAGGGGGCATAGCTAGTAAACCTGTGCCAGCCTTTCCCAGGTGTGTGTGTGTGCGTGTATGTATGTGTGTGTGTGTGCTTGTATATAAATCACATCTCAAAGTATGTGTGGGTCAGCTACTTGTGCAGGGACATGAAGCACTGGTTGAACAACGAGGGTGCTGGAGGTTTTGGCTTGACCACTCAGCTAAGATCTCAATCCTATAGCTGTGCCAGTGGGGAGTCTGATTGGGGATCTGGACAAAGAGGGAGAAAACAGCCCCAGACTGACTGTGGTCTCTGTTCACTCTTAAGGGAAATTGTACTTTACCGTGTGTATACTTGTCATCCTCCCAGTGTGTATGTACCCTAGCTGTTGCCAGTGGTGAGGACTGAGGCTCTTGATTTCTGGGCCAGTGCACAGTCACAGGGACAAACATGTTCAACAAGGTGTAAATAAATGCTTACATAAAGTATGTTAACCAGAACATATGTGCTGTTACTTTAAAATTATTGTCTGAGTAATTGTCTGTTGGCTCTAGATGATTGTCACTGTTGAAGTGACATCCCAACCTCATCTGTAAGAATAGGAAAAGGAGTTGTGGATAGATGGATGGATGGCTGGCTGGATGGATGGAATAAATTACTAGAATGAACTTATATATAAAATGGGTGGCTAAACCTATATCTTCAGTGAGCTAGTTCATCATAATGAGGAGCAACATCATGGTTAACCAAAGCTTATAACTGGTGTTTATAGACCCTGCAGTGGAGAGTCCTTTGGGACTGGTAGATCGATTAGCCTAGGGATTGTCTCAGTTAAAGATTTCTTGAATGAGATAAAAGCAGTCCAGGGGACCATTGCTAGAATGTGTGTTTATGCTACAGACCAGGAGCTGGAAGAGCTATCTGGTATTATTCCTTAGAAAGGTGAGATTGCTAAACAGTGTTGGGGTATATTTTTCATATTACTTGCTTCTATGTATAATCATTGCTACAGGACCCTGGCTGAGAAAACTACATAAATAACAATGAAATTACCCCATCTAATTTCAGTATAATCAGGCTTGACAGGACAAATAAATAGGCAGGCAGGCAGCATTACCATCAATTACAAGAATTCGCTAAACATAACCACATACATGCAGGAGGTATGAATGGTACCCAATGGAGAGATGAGAAATCAGCAAACAAAGGAGAGTAGTATTGCTGGAATTTAATTCATCCTCAAGTCTTGTTGAGTACCTTCATGAGATGGACCCTGTTTTTCACAAACTCTCACTAAAATGACAATGATACATAAACTGTATTTTACATAGCATATATCATGGACAGTAGTAGGTTAAAAAATAATGATAGCTGGGTACACAAGACCCAGGATAAAAAAGTGCCCAACCCTAGTAGGTGCACTGGTGCCAGGGCTGGAAAAATGATAGTGTAATATCCTCAAAGTACGGAAACATTACTACAGTGGGGCTAAGGAAGGCCCAGGGGGAGGATGCCCCCCTTGTTGTAGAAGGAAGTAGCACTCCACAAAAAAATACAAAACCTGACAGGCCAGAAAATAGCCAGAGAGACAATAGAGTGGACTATTGAGGATGAGAAAGAAATTATGTATTGTTACTATTGTGCAAGAAGCCCAGAATTTCCAGACAAAAGGTATACAAAATGATTGAGAGAAATTAGAGGAAAGAAAAATACTTGCACAAGAAAAACTGTCAGAAGCTTCAAATAAAAATGTGTGTTCATTAATACAAGAGTTATGGAAAATATTATATAGACCATGAAACCTTGGGTGTTGGGAAAAAGAAGCAACTGAGGAAGTGCAAAAATATAAGGAGCAACATGTAGAGATTTTTGAAAGGTATAAAAAAGAATATGGACATGGGAAAAAAAGAAAGATCTGATATGGTCCAATATTTTTGCAAAGGAGAAGGCCAAATTGATCAATACAAAAAAAGCAGCCCCAAAGATATTGGAAGAGAAATACAGACAAAGGCATCCAGATATGGAGAATTTCACAATAAAAGAAATAAGATCACAAAGAGGGAAAGTAGAACAGAATATTAGTAAAGCAGAAGCTAAAAAATAGAAGTTGAAGCTATGGAATCCCTGCAAAGTGAAGTATTTACTGTAGAAAGTCTAACACAGGTTATATCACAACATGATGGAACAACAAGTCCTCCAAGTAAAGAGAAGCAGGAGGAGCAGGAGACATCTGAAGAACAAATAAGGACATGGGAAAGAAAAAGAGATTTAGTATGGTGTAATATTTATTTATTTAACCCAGCCACTGGGGATGCACAAATCAGTGCATTTCTTTGTGCCGGTCCCAAGCCTGGATAAATGGGGAGGGTTGCGTCAGGAAGGGCATCCAGCATAACACATTTGCCAAATGAGATATGTGGTAAACAATACAGATTTACATACCGGATCGGTCAAGGCCCAGGTTAACAACGACCGCCACCAGTACTGTTAGCCAACAGAGTGCTGGTGGAAATTGGGCTACTGTTGGCCAAAAGAGGAGAAGGAGAAGAAGAGGGAGAAGGCATGCCCGAATGCGTGAAGAGAGGAGAAAAGTTAGGAGTGTGGTAGTGAGGGTAGGAACTTTGAATGTTGGCAGTATGACTGGTATAGGGAGAGAGCTAGCTAATATGATGGGCAGAAGGAAGGTTGATATATTGTGTGTGCAAGAGACCAGGTGGAAGGGAAGTAAGGCCAGGTATATTGGAGGCAGGTTCAAATTGTTCTGTCATGGTGTGGATGGGAGGAGAAATGGGGTAGGGGTTATCCTGTAGGAACAGTATGCCAAGACTGTTTTGGAGGTGAAAAGAGTGTCAGAGTGATGTTTATGAAGTTGGAAATTGATGGTAAAATGATGAATGTTGTTAGTGCATATTGGCAAGTTGGGTGTGTGATGGATGAGAAAGAAAAACTTTGGAATGAGTTAGATGAAGTGGTGATGACTGTACCCAAGGGTGAGAGAGTGGTGATTGGAGCATATTTCAATGGGCATGTTGGTGAAGGAAACATAGAATGGTGGTCTGTAGAATGATGGTGATCAAGAAGAGGAGGAGGAGGAGTGCGAGGGCAGCACCAAGGATCAAATGGTGGAAATTGAAAAAGGGTGATTGTGAGGTGGAGTTCAGAGAAGAGTTAAGACAGGCACTGGGTGGCAGTGAAGAGTTACCGAACTGCTGGGTAACTACAGCAGAGCTAGTAAGGGAGACTGCTAGAAAGGTGTTTGGTGTGACATCTGGACAGAGGAAGGAGGACAAGGAGACCTGGTGGTGGAAAGAGGAAGTACAGGAGAGTATACAGAGAAAGAGGCTGGCGAAGCAGAAGTTGGATTGTCAGAGAGATAAAGAAAGTAGACGAGTATAAGGAGGTGAGGTGCATGGCAAAGATAGAGGTGGCGAAGGCTAAGGATAAGGCGTATGGAGAGTTGTATGAAAGGATAGACACTATCTTTTTTTCAGTAGAAAACCGGTACAAAAGTTCAACTGGAGTTGCACAGCAAGGGAAGGAACAGGAAACTGTGGCAACTCTGACGTAGTCAATGTTGTGGTGTGATAGGCCAGTGAATTCCCTTATGAAATGAATGACACAGGGTGAAACTGAAGAGAATGTGGCAGAGGAAGATTTTCTGGACCATTCTATAGAATACCCGCAGGAAATAGAGAACAAAGAATGTGCATTCAGTTTAGAAGAAAATTACTTCATTTAATAGGGATGGATAGACATATTAAGATCAATGAAAAAAAAAACAGACTGCAGAAAGTCAATAAGACCCAAAATGTTAGAAGTTTGATAAAACAAATGAACACAGAAATCAAAACTGTTTATAGAAATTCATGCAATATAAGAGAAGTAAACAGGACATATTACTGTACAGCTAAATTAATAACAGATAAAGTCTTATCATAAAAATCAGAATCAGAAATACTTTATTGACCCTGCAGGAAACTGCTTATGTTACAACTGCACAGAAAAACACAGACACAACGTAGACCAAACACACAGTATATGTATGTTACATAATTAGACATGACAGATGTTATATTCACTTATGTTACCCCACATATATAACAGCAACACCTGACATAGGTACACTGTTAACCTAAAGTATTAGATGAGTTTGATACCACATACAGTAGAGACATGAGAGGGGGAGCCCTTCCTGTTAATTACTACTCACACTAGGATATGGGGTATTGAACATTATGATACTTTAACTAAGGTATAGCATATTGCACAACGGATAATTGCATTGATGATTAATATTGCACTGAAAAAAGAGATAAAAGAGAGATAAAAAGGATGGGGAAAGAAAGAAAAACATGGGTAAGAGTTTAACATTGCATTATGTGGTTTCCTTCAGTAGTGGGGGTGGTACTAAGATGGTAGGAGGCATTACAGAGTCTGATGGCTGTGGGCAGGAAGGATTTTCTGTGACATTCAGTAGAGCACTTTATGCTTGTCAGTCTCCTGCTAAAGGAATTTCTCTGTCCATCCACCACTCTGTTAAATGGGTGGTCAATATTTTCCATGATAGACTTCAGTGACGCTAACATTCTTCTCTCAGCCATGGTCTCAAGGGTGTCCAGTTCTTCTCCAACTACTGAGCTCACCTTCCTTACCAATTTATTGAGTCTGTTTGTCTCAGCCTTCTTTATGCAACTACCCCAGCATATCACTGCGAAGTAGGTAATGCTGCCCACTACAGTCTCGTAGAACAATCGCAGCATAGTGTTGCCGACTCCAAAGGATCTGAGTCTTTGTAGTAAGTGCAGCCTTCGCTGGCACAGGACAGTAAGGAAAGGAAGGGGAGAAATCAAATATCATCAGGGAACTATCTAAGAGAGAAAATTATAATGCAATTAAGACAAGAAGTGTCGCTGTTAGAAGAGTACAGAAGAGGGAACAGATCAACAAAAATACTCAGAAAGGTAGATGTGGTACACTAGTGTAAATAGTAAACTAAAGATATTAGCACAGGCAGAAAATTTTAGAAGATTTGCAGTTAAATATAAAGGAAAAGTACAAAATAAACAATTTACTGATGACCCACAAATTTTTATACAGAACTGGGAAACAAGGTAAAAGGAATAGAAACACCACCAAAAAAAGAATAATCAGACACATTTTGGAGAAATATCTATGAAGATCCTGTGTAACATAAAGATGCTGAATGGATAGAAGAAGTAAAAGAAAGAATAAGAAGTTCTAATGTTGTACAGGATGTAAAATGGGATGAAGTAACGGCCAGAGAGATTGAAACAAAATTAAGAAAAGCTCCTAGTTGGAAAACACCAGACCTAGATGCAGCATCTAACTTCTGGCTAAAAATATTAACATCTTTACATGAAGATTTAGCCATGAGTAAGAACTATTTATATGCCCACCCTGAGCAGACACCGACCTGGTTAACAACAGGAAAAACAATACTTCTTAAGAGCGAACCTACAAGATATTCTAAAAACTATAGACCAATAACTTGCCTTTCGATGATACATAAACTATAAACTGGAATTTATGCCAACAGAGTTTATAGTCATTTAGAAGAAAACTCAATCATGGCAATAGAACAAAAGGGTAAGAAAAGAAAGTAATATGGAGCAAATGATCATTTTTTGTTAAAGTCAAAATGGAAAATTGTAAAAAGGGGAAGAATTTAAGTACGGTATGGCTAGACTATAAAGAAGCATTTGACAGCATCCTACAATCATGGATAAAAGAGTGCTTACAAATCTGTAACATACAGCCTACATTGAATGATTACATTACAGTGACCATGAAACAATCACAAACTCTTTTGCAGCTAAGCCATGATAAAGGAAGAATTATTTTCCCACGGATAAAATTTCAAAGGGAAATAATCTAGGGTGATTCTTTGTCACCACTATTGTTTGGTCTTGCCCTTGATCCACTAAGCTGCTTACTTAACAGATTAGGTCTTGGTTACAATTTGGCTCCCAGAAAACAAACTTGCTTAAAAACATCTCATCTACTTTTTGTGAATGCAAGTAGTTAAAACTTTCTCAGATGATGTAAAATCACATTTGGTCTTGACAAATGTGCAAAAGCAACATTTAAAGCAGGAAAGTTGCAGTACCAAGAAAATGTCAGTCTAGGAATGTGATATAAAGGAATCTGAGCAGGAAGGAGTGTATAAATATTTGGGAACTGGCAAAAAAACGAACAAATGCATAAAAAAAGCCTCAGTAATACTTCAGAAGACTAAAACTAATATTGAAAACAGCCTTGGCATGTAGGAATAATGCCCAAATTGTAAACCAATTTGCTCTACCTGTTTCACCTTACAGTTTTGGTGTGGTTGACTGACCACAAAAGGTACTGGATCAGATGGACAGAAAAACAAGAAAAATGCTTCGCTGTTATCAAGTTGTTGTTGTGACTTTCGGCTTTTCCCGGTTAGGGGTCGCCACAGCAGAACTCCGGTTAATGATTGGCAGTTGATTTTTACGTACTGAGTTGCCAACCCTGACGCACAACCTTCAACGAAGGTACACCCATTCACGCATGTCTCCACGCAGAAGACACTCTAACTGAGGGTCGAACCGGACAGCATCTTACTGTGAGACGACAATGCTACCGCAGCACCACGATATATAAAAATCAGTGTATACTAAGATTATATATTCCACTCTGTGAAGGAGGTATGGGCCTTCTCAAAACTGATTACATGTATAGATCTGCAGTCATCGGACTGCATACATATCTGCAGACTTCATCAGATCCAAACTCAGTGAAAGTTTTACAACATGAGGAGAGGAAGTATAAGATGACTGGTCTGCTTAGTTTAGCAGAAGCATTTAGGTGGCAAGCGGGAATGGAAATCAAAGCAGAAGTAGACAAAACTTAGATAGAAACTGAATGTGCCAAAAAAACAAAAGAATATAAGGAGAAGGATCAGATGAGAAGGAAAGAAATGGGGAAAAGCCATAAATATAGTTGCAAGTATAGAGATCTACTGGAATAACCTCATGTTGATCAGGATTTGATGCAGGAATAGTTAGGGAGAGGTGAATTAAAACCAAAGGATGAAAGTTTAATAATGGCAGCCCATAATAGTGGAATATGTACACGTTGATTGACAAAATCCATTGAACACGTGGTAGAAGCAGACAGATACAGGTTTTGTGAAAAAAAAAGGATTGGAAACAATCACACACCTTGTTGCTGGGTATGATATACTCATGACAGAGGGCCTGTACACTAAAAGGCACAATAATGTGGCAAGATTGTTGCATTAGGGGTTGTGTAAACACTACTATATAGAAGTAGCTCAGAAGCATTGAAAACATCAACCACAAAGCACTATAGAGAGTGATTAAGTTTATATCACATGGGATCACCCATTACCAACATTTCAAAAAACAGGTACAAGAAAACTAGATTTAGCAGTTTATGAAAAAAAAGAGAAAAGTAGCATTGATCATTGAAATTGCTACAGCTAACAATTGCAATGTCTCACATACAGAGTCATAAAATAGCAGAAATGAGTGCAATGTGGAATAATGATACCCAGATACAGAACTATGTATCCCTCATTTCCATCCATCTACAATCCCTTTTTTCCCTTTTTGCACATGGAGTCAGGGTGTCACTTTACCAGTGACAATCATCTAGAGCCAAGGTTTACACCTCCAAGTGGCTAGCCCTGCCACGGTAACAGAACTACATATATATCACACCCCAAAATCAATAATAGGAAAATACTTTGTTTTGCAGACAAATTTATCCCACCAGGTAAAAACATTACCACTGTGGATTATATCCTATACTGGATACCACACCATGTACAACTTGAAGGAATAATACTAGGAAACCTAAGTACAGACTGGCAGCTTATGAATGTCAACAACTCATCTAATTCCATAAACCTATATGACTTTACACAGTTAATTATATCAGTTACTAGAGTCCACAAAAGTTCTGGTAGGTAATCAACCTTAGACTGCATTCTTACAAACAAAATTAGGGTAGCCGGTAGCCTTCCAGATTGCCTAAGTGATCATCCACCTACTTAGGTTCTCAGAAGATACAATACCCAAACAATTAAGAAAGTTAACAAAAAGCTCAGTCTCCTATACAGGAACAGACAGTTCAACACTAAACCTACCAAAGCCACCTTAGCAAGGACTCACCTCTTATCCATTCTCCTTTATTCCTCCCCTATCTTAACTAACCTTCGCCACACTGAAGTAAGCAAATTGGAATCCTGCTACAACAAGATTGTCAAGTTTGCTACCGATGCTTCTCATAGAACCCATCACTGTCTAGCCCTCAAGCAACTTAACTGGCTTGAGCTACCCCAACTACTCCTACTTAACCAACTCTCAATAGCTCACAAGCTCTACTACTTTCCCAACAAAATCCCTGCACTTCAGAATCTAATTCACCCCTACACCACCACTAGAACCTTATGATCTAGTTCTCAGAACCACATAAATGTCATCAAACATAAAAATGATGCTGGTAAATCTCTCTCTGCCTGCTCCATTGCCAGAACCTGGAATTCTCTTCCAAGCCATTTAACTTCCACCACCTCTACTTCACAATTTAAAAAACTTCTCAAAACCCACTACATTAATAACTGGCATTGCTCATGTTACTCCCCAGGCTAGGCCACAGCACTGTACTGTTGCTAGAATGCTGCTAAGGATCATAAGACTGCTCCCCAAGTCCCACTTGTAAAAATATTTACATGGGTATTAGCTTACTACCAGAAATTTAGTCATTGTTAATCTCTGCTATCTATACTCAAATATTTTCGTAACATGTATGGCTCTGTTTTCTTCTTAGGTACTATTTCTGACTCCTTGGAACTGTAGTAGTGTTGGGAGCTTTTCTCCCTAGGCCTACCTATGCTCAACTGTAATGTATTGATGTGAAGTTGTTAAATCTCGTTGTTTATTCTCACTAATGGGTTCGGAGCCAATCCTCGGCTGCTATACGGCCGATAGCAAAGCTCAAGGTTTGCCAGTAGCTCGAGACCAAGCCCCTTATCCCACAATGCACTGCTGGAATTACCTCAGATCTAGTTTGCAAGAGAGATCTCGGTGATCCAGCTAGCTCGGACCATTCTGGGAAAAAAATAACAGCAAGTTTTATAAAAAAGCTTCCCTTTTTGTTACTAAAATAGTTGTGTGTTAGTATTAGGTCTTCTGATAATATAATCTATAGTTTAATTAATTATAAATAGTTTAAATAGTTAGTGCCTTGTTGGCTTCTTCGTTTGTTTGGGCCTTTAGCCCTATTTACTCTTATTAATCTGTCTAATAGTCAGGTTTTTACTTTGTGGGCCTCTTTAGCCCTATATTTGCAATCTATAATTACATTGTTATAGATAGTGCCCGGATTGGGCTTAGTTGTTTTGTGGGTCTTTACAGTGAGTAAGGACTTTACTGTCTTATTTTGCAGTTTACTGTTTTGTTTTATTTGACTATGTCAGATGAAAAGGAGAAATCCCATCCTAAATCGAGATTCAAAAAATGCCCAGATTGTGGGCAGAAAATGTCCTTCACTGACGGTCACATTCAATGTGTCTACTGTCTGGGGGCTAAACACCTCCAAGACACCTGCAGCATTTGCCATTCTTTTTCTTCAAGAGTCCTCTTGGAGAGAAGGAGGAAACTAATAGACAGGGGATTGTTACAGCAATCTTTTTCTGAGGTGTTGAGTAGCCATGAGGGTACTAGCACGTCCTCCAAATCCTCAAAATCCAAATCTTCAGACAAAGTGACAAAAAAGGCAAAAATTTCAGAAGGAGGGTCATCTGTTCCACAGACATCAGAACCGAGTGTACCTTTGATTTGGAGCCAGCTCTCGGTATTGGAGCCGGTCTCCGAAGTTCCTTCTTCCCCTCTGCTCCAGTCAGCACCTTCAGTGCATTCAGCTAAGTCCTCAGTCAGCCTTTCAGATTTGGACATGGATCGGCTAGTGCAGAAGCTTTTACAGGCACCAGGACTTGCTAAATTGTTGTCGGCCCCGACCAGCTCGTCGGTGCCGAAGACCATGGAACCGGATTTGTCTACTCCTCCTCCGAGCCGTACTGGACTCTCGGAGCCAAAGGAAACTGAACAGATGGTTGTCGAACCCTTGGAGCCGATAACCGCACCGGTGTTATCGGCTCCATCTACTCGGATGTCCTCGGCGCCGACCGAGGACTCTAGGATAGATATGGAAAGCGCATGTTTAGTTCAGCGACTTTTTCTCTGTGATCACTGAACTACTTAACCCACTTTACCAGACTACAAAGAGATCTCCTGAAAGAGCTAGGAGATAGTCTCCAGGGTACAGTAGCTGCAGGGGTGGCCGACAAAGTCAACACCCAGCTCGCTACCCTAAACTCAGTGGTAAACTCATCCATGTGCCTCATAGCCTATGCAGCTGATGGGTCGAGTAGAGCCGCTAGTTCTGGCATTGCTGGATGCGTCTCTGTTCCTTTGTGGAACCCTTTAGGTCTTCCTTTATTCATACCCCATTCGATGGCTCATCACTGTTTGGGCCCAAAGTAAAGGAAACCTTAACCAGGTGTGAGCAGGAGGGCAAGACCTTATCTGCCGTTGGAGTCTGTTTTTATACTCCTACTCGGCCCTACCCCAAGGGCCCTAAGGGAGGGAAAATGTGGTTCCAAAAAGCACAGGAAGCCTTTCAGGACACACGTGGAGAAACCCCCTCTAGAGGAAGAGGAGGGGGTTATAACGGAAGATGCTGCCCCTGCGGCAGAGGGGGTCTGCAGCAACAGGGTGACAGGGGTCAGTTCTCCGGTTAACCCTACCAGCACCCCTCTGAAAGGGGGCCCGACTGTTCGGCTCTGGAGTCAGTCGGGGGTCGCTTGTCTTTGTACCCAGAAGCCTGGCTAAACATAACATCAGATACTTGGGTACAAACCATCATTTCCAGAGTTTATTTCATACCGTTCTCTTCCCCTCCCATTCCTGTAAACAGAATCCCAGATGTTCCACCCAATCTCAGGAAACAAGCAACTGTAGAGGTCCACAGACTGCTAGAAAAAAAATCATCCAACCAGTCCCAGCAGACCAAGTTGGATTCAGAACTTACTCAAGATTCTTTTTGGTATGAAAGAAAACAGGGGACTGGAGACCTATCTTGGACCTCAACAGACTCAACCAGTTCGTGAAGAAAGAAAAGTTCCGAATGGTCATGCTTCAGTCCATTCTTCCTTTCCTAGGGAAAGGCGATTGGATGTGCTCCATAGATCTCAAGGACGCATACTATCACATAAAAATGAACAGATGCTCCGGAGATCATCTGCGTTTCCGGCTGGGAGCCAATCATTACCAGTTTTGAGCCCTGCCCTTTGGTCTCACTTCAACCCCCAGAGTGTTCACCAAATGCATGGCAGTGGTCACGGCTCACCTGAGACGTCTAGGATTCCAGGCGTTTCCATACCTATACGATTGGTTCCTCACCGCTACCACCAGGCATCAATTGACTCAGGCAACACAATACACTCTGACACTCTGCCACCAATTAGGCATTACAGTCAACTACGAAAAATCTGCCTTATCGCCATCGTGGCATACCGTTTTTATAGGAGCAGAGTTAGATACCTCAACTACCACTCTACGTCTTCCTATCGAAAGAGTCTCACTTCTCTGCCAACACATCGGCTCACTGGCATCAAGGAACAAAGCTACAGCAGCAAAGGTTTTGAAGGTGCTAGGTTTGATGGCGGCAGCAATCCTGGCTATACCACTCGCAAGGATGCATATGCGAATTCTTCAATGGCTCCTCTTTGCTCAGTGGTCGTACCAGAAACTACCGATGCACCACATGATTCTCATCATGGATTCTTGCAAGAGAGACCTTCGGTGGTGGTTGACGTCTCTTCATGTCATAATCGGAAGACCCTTTGACCCCCCCCCAGTAGCCACTGTGACCACGAACGCTTCCCTGATAGGGTGGGGGGGCATTTTCAGGGAAAGACTGCCCAAGGCACATGGACAGATCAAGAATCACATCTGCATATCAATGTTCTAGAGTTGAGAGCAGTACTTCTGGCATTGCAGTACTTTCAGGACTCTCTCCCTCTAGGAACTATTGCAATTCAGACGGACAACATGTCAGTAGTCTGGTACTTGAACAAGCAAGGCGGAACCAAGTCTTACCCCCTTTGTTGAGAAGCTCTCAGGGTCTGGCAATGGGTTGTGTCGTCCCAGTGCTTTCTGTTAGCAATGCACATCCCGGGGAAATCCAATGTGATAGCGGACAAGCTAAGCAGGGTGATATTGCTCCCTCACAAGTGGTCTCTGAAACAACAGGTTGCAGAGTTGATTTTCCCACAAATGGGGCAAGCCTTGCGGCGACCTCTTTGCCAGCCACATCAATTCAAAATGCAGAAGCTACTTTGCCCTAATACCACCTCCCGGTCACCCCCCAAGAGATGCACTTTTACACGATTGGCCCCCGGGTCTCCTTTATGCTTTTCCTCCCTTCCCATTGATACCCAGATTTTTACAGAAAGCAAAATCGCTGGGAAGGACTTTTATTCTCATAGCCCCCTACTGGCCTCGACAGATTTGGTTCCCGTTTCTCCACCATCATCTGTTGGAAGATCCATGGATCCTGGACCCAGTTCCGGACCTTCTGACGCACCCGTCAGGGGACCTCCATCCTTTACTACAGTCCCTGAAACTGACTGCTTGGCTAATCGACTTCCCCTGATTGCCAGGCTTCATTCAATTTCAGAAGATACAAGACAAATTCTCATGTCTTCCCACAAGCCATCTACCAGGAAATTATATTGCAGCAAATGGAAAAGGTTCTCAATTTGGGCCAACACACAGAAAATTTACCCTTTCTGAGCTCCGCTATCATCTATTTTAGAATTCTTGACAAAGATTTTCAAGGAAGGGGCAGCAGCTGCTACAGTTCGAGTCCAGTTAGCTGCCATCTCAAACTTTCACCTTGGGTTTGGTGGCTCAAATGTCATGGGCCATAAATTATCTAAGACTTTTCTTAAAGGCGTTCTTCACGAGACCTCCTATCAAAATTCCCTATTCTCCCTGGAATTTAAACTTTATGCTGTCTCAAATTATTCTTCCCCCTTTTGAACCAGCATCTTCTTGTGATCTCAAATATTTATCCTGGAAAACTATTTTTCTTGCCGCCATTACTTCTGCCCGCAGTGTGTCAGAACTTCAAGCATTATCTATCAGACCACCTTACATGATTTTCCATGCTGATAGAGTATCTCTCAGAACAAACCCCTCATTTTTACCTAAAGTCTATTCTGAATCAAATATCAATCAGGTCATTGAGCTGCCAGCCTTTTTTCCCAACCACTCTAACAAATTGGAATACATGCTGCACAAACTTGATGTACACAGACAACTCAGATTTTATCTTGACAGAACTAAGGATATTAGAAAATCAGATCAACTTTTTGTATCCTTCTCAGAAGCCAGAAAAGGCAGTCCAGTGGCTAAAACAACATTATCTAAATGGTTATCCGACTGTATATCCTTTGTTTATGAGAATGTGAACATGCCATTAACACACAAACCATTCTACTAGAGCCGTCTCTATGTCTTCTGCTTTTCAAGCTAAACTGCCCCTTGACAATATTTGTGCTGCAGCCACTTGGTCTAAGCCTCATACCTTTATCACACTTTACAAAATAGATAAGGCTTCAAGGGACAGGTCTTCCTTTGGTTCAATGGTACTGAAGAACATACTTCCATGAGCCACCCAAGATTGAGGGTGCTAGGGACGCTACCCATCAGTGAGAATAAACGGCGAGATTTAACAACTTCACATAAAGAAGTTATGTACTTACCATAACATTCCATGTGAGTTGTTTATCTCGCCTTAATTCTCATGTCCCTCCCTCCTTCCCCCTCCTGGCTGACTGTCGACTTAGAGGCTAGTACCATCCTGGTTATTCATTATTTCTTCTTCCCCTTCGGGAAGTGTTCTTGGTAGAAATAAATAAAAGGCAGCAAACAAGATCTGAGGTAATTCCAGCAGTGGATTGTGGGAGAAGGGGCTTGGTCTCGAGCTATTGCAAACCTTGAGCTTTGCTATCAGCCGTGTCGGAGCCGAGGATCGGCTCCGAACCCATCAGTGAGAATAAAGGCAAGATAAACAACTCACATGGAACGTTATGGCAAGTACATAACTTCTTTTTAATGTATTTTTAACATATATTGTATTATGTTTCCTTACATGAGACTGTTTTATCTCCTTTAACTGTATTAATGTCTGGAGCTTTTCTCCCCAGGCCTCTGCTGAAAATGGACTTGTGTCCAGGCGGACTTTCTCGGTAAACAAATGTAAAATAAAATAAATAAATAAATAAAATACCCAAAATAAACACATAATTTGCAACCAAGTTTTTAACTCAAAAAACTTTGAAAAACACACTTTTATCAAATCCTTAACAGAATATAACTGGAAAATAGTAAAATCTATGCCCTTAGACGCTACTGTCACACACTTCAATCAGAGATTTCTAACAATTCTCAATAACTTTGCCCCAGTAGATACCAAAAGGGTCAAATTCAATCTTGCACCATGGCTAAGAAGGAAACTAAGAAATCAATGCTGCAGCATGACAAAGCCTAGAAAGAGTGGCTCAAAAAGAGAACACAAAATACATTTCAACTTTTCAAGCAACTAAGGAATAGGACATAATATCAAATAAAATGTGACAAGCAAACCTTTTATAACATCCTCCAAAATAAACATCAAACAACCCATAACTCTTCTAGACATCCATAAACAAACAATGTTAAGTTGTCAATCTCGCCTTCATTTTTGCTGGATGGGTTCAGAGCCGATCCTCGGCTCCGACTCGGCCTATACTAAAGCTCGAGAGCTATTTTTATTGGCTCGAGGCTACCCTATATCCCACAATGCTAGGCGCTAACTACCCAGATCTCGTTTGCCGCTTCAGCTACGAGGTGCATTTCTTACCGGCTCTGCAGGTTGGATTTAATTTTTCTTAAAATTTCTCTATTTTAGTCAGTGTTTCAGATAGTTTTTGTTAGTACCCATCCCATTAGCTTTCCTTCTTAGCTTAACTTCCTTCCGGTCCCTTAAATCCCTTAATATCTTAACCCCTTGTTTGGTTTAAAAGGTTAGGCCTTTGGGCCCATTCCCCTTTTCTTTAAATTGTCAGGTGAAATTGTCTGTGTGACTGACTTAAATTGTGTTAAGGGGTGTCTGTGTGTGTGTGTGTGTGTGTGTGTGTGTGTGTGTGTGTGTGTGTGTGTGTGTGTGTGTGTGTGTGTGTGTGTATTTTTGTTGTTGTCCTTTATTAGGATGTCTAAAGACACCAGGGTCTCAGGCTTCAAGAAGTGTGACTCGTGCTGTCAGAAAATGTCGCTGACAGACAGTCACACTTCTTGTGTTTATTGCCTGAGCCCTCTGCACCTGCAGGACTCTTGTTCTGTCTGTCATGCGTTCAGTCCGAGAGTCCTGCAGAAACGCAGAAATAAGTTAATTTTGAGAGGCTTATTAAAGCCTGAAGGTTCCCTGGCCAAGTCATCATCGGGGAAGCCTTCCAAGCCATCGGCTCCGTGTTCAGAGCCTTCGACTGGGTGCTCTGACTGCTTCTACGTTGGCTCTGGCTGGAGCCGATGTTTCTAAGACACAGTCTTCTTCATCGGCTCCGGCTGGAGTCGATGTTTCTCAAACGCAGTCTTCTACATCGGCTTGAGCCAGAGCCGATGTTTCTAAGACTCAGTCGGCACCGATAGTTGTGTCGGTGCCATCTACCAGCCGTAAACGGTCCAGGTCTCCGTCCTTGGAATCTGTTAATTCGGCTCCGAGGTCTCCCTTACTCTCGGAGCGGAGCCATCGATCCCATTCCTCTAGGTCTTCCAGGCTCTCGGACCATGACCTCGAGAGGGTAGTTAGTAGACTTCTTAAGTCTCAGGCACTAGCCCAGATGCTTTATAGTCCTTCTCAACAGACAGTGGCTATTCCCACTCCATCTTCGATTTCTCCTCCGACTCTTCCCTTGAGTTTGGAGCCGGAGCTTGTGGGAGCCGTGGCCGTCGACATGTCGGAGCCGATACCTCACCTTTTGGCTCCGTCGTCGGCTCCGGTCTCTTCCATGGTCCCATCCTTGGAGGGATCCGGGCACATGGACTTCCTTGTCGGCTCCGAGGGGGCGAGTGGCATCGGACCCTTGTCCGACCCCGTTCTCCCTCTCGGAGCTTTGGCGCTGGTGAGTTCGGCCCTGACATCGGCTTCGGAGCCATCCCTCTTGGTGCCGGGAGGGATCCTTATCTCTTCAGAGCAGGGACCTTCTACCCTGCCTGATAGGGGTGCCTTCAAAGTCATGAGGAGCGTGCTGGCCCCTGTGCCTGCTCCACGGTCGGCTCCCTCTGTAGTGCCTGCTGCGGTCTCTACCCACCCTCTCATTCCTGACCGTAGAGATCCAACGCCTCAGGTTTCCCCATTGGGAATATCCTCCTCTTCCGAGGTTTCCCCTGACCCATTAGGGGAACCCCCTTGGAAGAGGAAATGTAAGAGGAATCATGTGGACTCCCCGAGTCCATTACATCTGATACCGACTTGGATGAGTCGGAAGGGTCCCCACGGTCCCCCTCTGAGGATGTCTCCTTTTCAGACATCCTTGAGATCCTTAAACAGAGGGGGAACTGGTCTACCCACAATCCTTCCGAGGACGAGTCGGTTTACCTAGAGGCGTTTGGCTCTCGCCCTTCCACCTCCTGGGTGTCTCCGCCCTTTGAGCCCCTCATGGAAGTGGTGGCGCGGAAGGCGTGGACGGCCCCTGATACGATGGAACCTACCCCACGGAGGCCTTCAAAATTCATAACATCCTCTTTGGACAAACAGTTTTTAGCCAAGGGTGTCCCGGTTGATGCCATGGTGGTGGCTGCAGCCACTAAGAAGGAACTGGCTGATCCTTCAGTACCTGTCCATCCTCCTAACAAGGAGTCTAGGACTATGGATAGGTACGGCAAGCGGATGTTTTCTTCAGCGACCTTTGTCATGCGGTTCCTGAATTACCTATGCCACTTCACCCGCCTTCAAAGAGACATGCTCAAAGAAGTGGGTGAGGCCCTACAGGATCCAACAGCTGCAGGGTCTCAAGACAAATTCAACTCCCAGCTGGCAACCCTGAGTTCCATTGTCAACTCCTCCATGCGGTTTATTTCCTACGCGGCCGATGGGGCGAGTAGGGCTGCAGCCTGGATGCGGCTTTGTAACTTTGCAGACCCCTTCAAGGCGTCCTTTACTTACTCCCCCTTTGACAGTTCAGCTTTGTTTGGACCTCAGGTGAAGGATACTTTGACCAGATGCGAGCAGGAAGGCAAGACTCTCTCTGCCGTGGGAGTCCATTTTTCCACCCCATCTAGACCATATCTTAAGGGTCAGAAGGGTGGGAAAATGTGGTTCCATAAACCACAAGAGGTCACGCCTGACGCAAGAGGTCAGTTCCCCTCTAGAGGCAGGGGGGGAACAATAACAGACGCCACCCTAGAGGCAGAGGAGGTCCGCAAAATCAGGGTAGCAGAGAGTCACTCTTTGACAAACCCTTCCAGCATCCCTGAGAAGCTGCCCGACTGTCCACCTTCGGAGGCAGTCAGGGGAAGGTTATCACTGTACCCAGAAGCCTGGCTTTCACTCACCCAAGACAAATGGGTACAGTCGATTATATCCGAGGGTTACAAAATTCCCTTTATCCACATCCCAGCTCAGCCAAAAGGGCCCCTTCCAGACGTTCCACCCAGTCTAAGGGAACAAGCAGTACTAGAAATATCAAAACTGCTAACAAAAACAGCCATCCAGCCAGTCCCAGCAGACCAACAAGGATCCGGAATCTACTCCAAGTTCTTTTTGGTACCAAAAAAGACAGGGGACTGGAGGCAAATATCGGATCTCAGCAGACTAAACAAGTCTGTAAGAAGAACGAAGTTCCGGATGGTCATGCTACAGTCCATTCTACCCTTTCTGGGTCAGGACAATTGGATATGCTCAGTAGACCTTTAGGATGCATACTACCACATCAAGATGCACAGGCGCTCCAGGAGGTTTCTCCGCTTCTGGCTGGGAGCCAGTCACTACCAGTTCAGGGCCCTGCCCTTTGGTCTCACTACAGCCCCCCGAGTGTTCACCAAATGCATGGCAGCGGTTACGGCTCATCTGAGGCATCAAGGATTGCAGGTGTTTCCATATCTAGAAGACTGGCTCCTCATTGCCACCACCAGGTGTCAGCTTCTCTTCTCCAGAGATTACACCATTCATACTTGCAACGGGCTAGGTATCTCCATAAATTTCGAAAAGTCTGCCTTGTCACCTTGTCAGTCTATTACCTTCATAGGCGCCACCTTGGACACAGTCCGACTCTCCGCAAAACTAACCGAGCAAAGAGTTCTAGATATTCGCAAGCATGTTCACATCCTCCTTCAGAACTACAGAATCCAGGCCAGGTTTGTCCTGAAGGTATTAGGTCTCATGGCGGCAGCCATTACACTACTTCCCTTAGCTCACTTTCATATGTGGATCCTTCAGTGGATGCTCTTTTCCTAGTGGTCCTTTCAACAGCTTCCAATGTCACACAACATCTTAATAACCCTGTCTTGCAAGAAACACCTTTCTTGGTGGATGGTCTCCCCTCAAGTCCTTCAGGGTATATCACTTGTTCCTTCTCCCCCGGTCGCCACGGTGACAACGGAAGCCTCCCTGGTCAGGTGGGGGGGGGGCATTTTCAGGGCAGGATGGTCCAGGGCACATGGCAACCTTTCGAATGCCACCTGCACATAAATGTCTTGGAGATGAGAGCAGTACTTTTAGCGTTGCAAGCCCTTCAGGACTCTCTTCCCATCGGGACTATTGCAGTTCAGATGGACAATATGTCCGTAGTGTGGTACATCAACAAGCAGGGTGGAACCAAGTCCTATCCCTTATGTCGAGAGGCACTCAGACTTTGGCAGTGGGCGATCTCCTCTCAGCGGTTTCTGATAGCAACGCACATCCCCGGGAAGTCCAACATCATAGCGGACAGGTTGAGCAGAGCCATTCTCATGCCACACGAGTGGTCTCTCAAGCAATCAGTAGTGGAAGAAATTTTTCAGAAATGGGGATGACCTTGCTTCGATCTTTTTGCAACACCTCAAAACAGCAAGTGCCACGACTTTTTCACTCTGTTCCCTCTTCCCGGCCACCCCCCCCAGAGACGCTCTAGTCCACGATTGGCCCCGGGGACTTCTGTATGCCTTTCCCCCCTTTCCATTAATCACTCAATTGATTCAGAAAGCTACCGCCTTGAGAGCCACGATGATCCTCATTGCTCCTTACTGGCCTCGACAGATATGGTTTCCGTTCCTGCATCGTTACCTCTTGGGGCAGCCCTGGCATCTGGACCCAGTGCCAGACCTCTTGACCCATCAGTCGGGACAGCTGCACCACTCCCTCCAATCTCTCAACCTCACAGCTTGGTTGCTCCAATTCCAACCCTAGCCAGGCTTCCCCTTATTTCCCATTCTGTGCGTGACATCCTTATAGCTTCTCTTAAGTCATCTACCAGAAGGATTTATGCCAGCAAGTGGAAGCGTTTTTCCTTCTGGGCAGGAGCTAGAAATATGGATCCTTTTACTGCCCCTATCCAATCAGTCCTAGACTTCTTAGCCGAACTGTTTCACTCAGGGTCTTCTTCCTCCACCATCAGAGTACAGTTAGCGGCTATTTCAAACTTTCATGTAGGCTTTTCGGACTCCAGTATCATGTCCCATAAGCTTTGTAAAACCTTTCTTAAAGGTATCTTTTTGCTTAAGCCCCCAATCAGAGACCCCCCCACCATAGTGGGACTTAAATTTGGTTCTAACTTCCTTGATTCTTCCCCCCTTTGAACCTGCGGCTTCCTGCTCCTTGAAGTTGCTCTCTTGGAAGACTCTTTTTCTAGTCACCATAACATCTGCGAAAAGAGTATCAGAACTTCATGCCCTTTGCATTCGTCCACCTTATCTAGTTTTCCATAAAGACAGAGTGTCTCTCAGGACTAACCCGTCCTTTTTACCCAAGGTTTCTTCTGAGGCGAACCTAAACCAGACTATCGATCTCCCAGTTTTCTTCCCCAACTACTCCAACAGAGTGGAACAAAAGCTGCATTTTCTGGACGTTCATCGTCAGCTCCGTTACTATCTGAATAGAACCAAGCAAGCTAGAAAATCTGAGCAGCTCTTCCTATCTTATGTGGCAGGGAAGAAAGGCCTTCCAGTTTCCAAAGTAACCCTTTCTAGATGGCTGGCCTCTGTGATTACTTTCATCTATGACCTCAGACACCAAAAACTACCGTCAAGGCCCAGAGCTCACTCAACTAGAGCATTAGCCACGTCAATAGCTTTTCAGGCTAGATTACCAATAGATTCCATTTGTGTGGCAGCCACATGGGCCTCTCCTCATACCTTTATCTCTCATTACAAATTAGACATGGCCTCCTGAAGCCGGGCTAATTTTGGTTCCACCATTCTCAAGAGTCTGTTCCGATGAGCCACCCAGGGTGAAGGTGCTAGGGACGCGGTCCCATCCAGCAAGAATGAAGGCGAGATTGACAACTTAACATTGAGAAGTTATGCACCTACCATAACGTTCCATGTTAGTTGTCTTCTTCTCGCCTTCTTTCTTGCATCCCACCACCCATCCCCCTAGCCTGGACAGACCTAAGGATCCTTGGAGATCTTCTTTCTGCCTCAGTATTAGCCCCCCTTGGCTATCTTTTACTGGTAGCTGTAGGTCTAGGTGATTTACGTGTAAGGTTTCCTCTTCTCCTTATATTGGAGATCAGAACTGCTATGGTTTCAGCTATCAAACGAGATCTGGGTAGTTAGCGCCTAGCATTGCGGGATATAGGGTAGCCTCGGGCCAGTAAAAATAACTCTCGAGCTTTAGTATAGGCTGAGTCGGAGCCGAGGATCGGCTCCGAACCTATCCAGCAAGAAAGAAGGCGAGAAGAAGACAACTAACATGGAACGTTATGGTAGATACATAACTTCTCATTTACATCCACGCCAAACTACCAACCCCACCCCTATATCCAACAATAATACTGATTCAATTCACACACTGTTTAACAACTATTGTATACAGACAATATTGTCCCTCACAAACATTAATACCTCAACTACCCTCTTAGTACCTGCAGCCTCTAACAAAATTACTCAGCTATTTGACTTCAGCCCAGTACCTACCTCCACCATTAAAAACTCCTACATCAGCTAAAATCTTCGTGCTGACCAACTCCCCTTAAAAACAGTTGGAGATGCAGTTGCTTTTCCAGTCTCTATATTGATAAATAATCTATATCTGAAATATATGTTCCTTACATCTGGAATCCTGTATTATACCTTTACACAGAGATGGTACATCTACAGAGCTTCATAACTGCAAGCCCATTGCAATCCTCTCCCCTATATCAAAAATATTTGAAAAAGTATTCATGCTCAGCTTCTACATCACCTAAATTCAAAGAATCTGCTCTCTGGAACACAGCGTGGTTTGAGACCCACCCCCCTACACACACACACCACAAGCACCTCCCTCTTTCACTTCACTAAACACTACAAACTAGACTAGGAACCATGGTAACCTCATGTCAACTGTGCTGCCAGACTTATCCAAAGCTTTAAACACTACCACTCCAACATGTACTCACTGAACTCTCTTCTTCTATAGGTCTCTCCCTCAGTCCTCCTTTAAATGGTGCCTTAGTTATCTGTCTGGAAGATAACAAGCAGTGTAATAGCAACAGGACCTTTCTTCCTCTTCATAGGTGTCCCTCAAGGCTCTATACTAGGACCCCTTCTCTTTAATATTTTGATGAACAAGCTTCACACTGCCATAGATCATACAGATGATTCCACTTTAGTAGGTACAGACCCCACAATGTCCAGATTCTATGAAATCACTCAAATGTCTTTGTCTTCACTCAAAATGTGACTGAAAATGTTAAACCTACTCCTTAATCCCAATAAAAAAAATCTGACACTCTTCTCCTCAAAACATTATTTTAATCAAAAACAGTCTTTCTTTGTTACATCTGCAAATAATACTAAAATTGAAGTAGTATCACATACTAAATTACTGGGCATTGTAATAGATGGCAATCTTAAATTTGATAAAAATATTCTTCAAACATCTAAAAAGACTCATCATAAACTTGGCTCTATTTACAGGGCAAAACAGTACCTTACAGACCCAGCATGAAAAATCTAGCCTTATCCTATTTGCTTCCGACCCTTTTATATACTTCAGCTATCCATACAAACCTAAGCTCTACACAAAAATCCAAACTAACATCCTGTTATATCAAAGTAGCTAAATTTGCTACCAACACTGCACACCAAATCAGGGGAGACCTTATTACTATGTATAAGTGCCTTAAAGATTATAAATGTGGGAACTGTGTAGAGTATGCAAAATAATACATACTATAAATATGAGAAATAATAAATATTTGGCGAATAATATTTTAGGCAAAGCACCTATATGAAATAATTCTTTTTATGGGAGAGCAGGAGCATGGTGGAATAAAATCCCTCTGCAAGCAAGGAAATTGGAAACTACTGGATGTTTTTAAGGCCAGTTTGGACTTATGGGTAGGTCATACAGTTTTTCAACCATTTTTATGGAGGCAAGCTCTTTCAGGGCTTGTAGTAAGCTTTAGGCTTGATATTTTTGAACACTGAACATTAAACCAAACTTACCACTGCCAAGCCTTAAAATGGCTAAACTGGCTAGAACTTAGCAAACTGATTTATTATTCTGAAAAATGCCTTGCATTAAAACCATATTATTGCCTTACACCCCCACAAGGGGGCCTACATTCTGGTGATAAATTTGTACTAAGCACTAATAAAGCAGATAATTCATCAGGGGACTCACTATACTCCTGTTACATCCCTACACAAGTAAACATGACTCCCAAACTCCCAAATACTATCTTGCCCAACCGTGGTCATGCTCATGTTCATTACCAGGTTGAGACCTGCAGTGAAAGCACAATTTTTTATTGCTTATCACTAACTTTTTCCTTCCTCTGCTTGAATCATTACATGCCTAACAATTTTCCCTTCTGTACTTGAATCAATATGCACCTCTTTTCTCCCCTCTTAAACACTTCTCATCTTGCTCTTTTTCTAACAGCCCCTATCCACCATGCTACCTCTCTCATGCATCCCCTGTATACCTTAATTATAAACCCTCTAGATAGATCGTTTTGCAATAAGCAGCCTAAATAGAAATCCTATACCATGCTCTCTCATTCATATGCTATTACCACTCTCCTACTATATTCTACTACTACTGTCTCCCCTCCCCTCCACAATTTTATAACTTCATTACATCTCTTGAACTTTTTACACACCTATGCAATACTGAAATCTCCCTTTCTACGTAGTATTATAACTTTATTGTGTATCTTGAATCTCTTGCAAATATTTCTTTATTGAAAAGTAAGAACATTAAACTTCTTTACAACATTTTCTCTTTTACAGTATCAATCCATTTACTACCTGCAAGATTTTACAGCTTGAGCAAGTGTATAAGTTTGGAGTTGTTGATGTAAATACTTTACTGTATAAGACCCGCGGTGGTGACATGCGTGAATGGGCGTACCTTCATTGAAGGTTGTGCGCCAGAGCTGGTAACTCAACACGTAAAAATCAACTACCAATCATTAGCGGACTGGAGTTCCGCTGTGGAGACCCCTAACCGGGAAAAGCCGAAAGACACAAACAAACCTATCTTGTAATCATGTTTTTTTTTTTTTTTTTTTGAGAACTGTAACTGTTTTTTCTGAGAATTATCTGAAATTCATTTGCTGATATAAACCTACTGTGATGTATCTTTTCTCCATGGGCCTCTGCTCAGTCTGACTTTCCCGGTCAACAAAGACAAATAAATTAATTAATAGCTGAAAATATGATAGCTAATGGTAGCAGTGCACATATTTTGCCAGTAATTTGCTAACATAAAATATTATTATAAACCATAAAAAACACTGTGCCATGCCAGAAGCAGTCCCTTTGTAGTTTAATCATAAAAGTTTACGAGTAAACTACAAAAGGACTGCTTCTGGCATGGCTCAGTGTTTTTTTATGGTTTACTGTGAACACTTTTGCTGGGTATTTCTCCTTTACTTTGATAAAATATTATCACTGATTTTCTGCTCTCAAGTGAGAAACTATTTGAGCTAAAATTTTCACTAATGTTGAGGAGTCCATGAAGTTAAATTTTTGGTTACTACAGTACCAAATTTGCTGAAATATCTGAAGCATGCTGCTGTCTGAGAAGCACTTTGTGTGTGGTTCTGATGGACTTGAATGTTACAGATACACTGAATTTGTGCTGTTGCCTCTGAGCTGTTCAGTAATCTGCCCTGTTGAGATGATCTGCATTTATGTTTAGGTTCATAGGTGTTTACTAGGCTAATGACCACAAGGGCCTTTTTAAGCCTAGCCATGCATCCCAAATCTCTGACAAGTTCAGATACCCTTGATAAGTGTAAGCACATGCCTGAGAGATGACCCATTTACAGGTTACCCATTTGCATTAGAGACATAGGTGCCAAACCAAGGATGAATTTCTGTCCAAGCTGCACTTGAATTGGGTTAGGGAGGAACTCTGCTTCACATGAATGGGTAGCCTGTTCCATAGACAGGGTAGTCTCTGGGATACATACCTATCTCTTCAGTAGGTCCTATTTATATTACAGGCAAGGTTTTAAGTCTTTAGAATGGGTAATTCTGCTACTCTTTGTTTTGTGGATATACAGGAGGTCCATCAGAGTGGCGTCTGACAATACCCTGTATGCCAGGCATAGATCTCCCATCAAAAGCTTGTAGGAGACAGAATACAGGAATAGGGTTTTGAGGTGGTCTGCATAGGACATATTACTTACGCACTGTATTCTTTTAGCGAGGAACCTCTGTAGACATTTCAGTTGTTGGATATGCCTGGTTAGCTACATACCAAAAGGGTGCACTGTACTCAATAATAGGTCTGATGAATGCTGAATACAGTGGAACAATGAATTCCCTGGACCTAGATGCCATACCTTTGTTTATAAGTTGCGCAACATAGAATGATTTCCTCACCACTGTAGCCACATGATGATCAAAGGCTAGATTACTATCTATATGTGTCCCTAAGTCTCTGACTACTTGGTCAACTCTTAGGGGTGTGTTGTCAATATGACAGTTTTCAGGGATGGATGACTTCCCAAAGGATACAGTTATGCATTTCTTGGCATTTAGTTTTAGTCCAAGGCTCTGACACCAGTTATTTGTCTGTGTCAGCCCCTCCTGGAGAACATTTGTGCCAGTGTGAGATTCAATGGCATCTCCTAATTTGCAATCATCTGCAAATTTAGTCAGCCAGCGACCACTAACATTGGCCTTGACTTCTGATAAGTAAATGCCAAAAAGGACTGATCCCTGAGGGACTCCACTTTTGACTGGCCTCTTTGTAGAGGTGGACTCCCCAATTCTAATTTCCTGGGTCCTGTCTGTGAGCCAGTTGGCTATCCACCGGGTGACATATGAGTTTGTACCTAACCTATTGAGTTTGTCAACAATGCCTGAGTGCGGTATTGTGTCAAATGCCTTGGCCAGGTCAAGGTAGGCAGTGTGAATGATTTTGCCCTAATCCATTGCTTTGGTGACCTTCTCAAAGAAGTCCACCAGGTTGAGTAGGCATGATCTGCCCTTGATGAAACCAAACTGAGTTGGGTCCAGTGTCTGGAGGTTTACTATATTGCTGATGATTATCTCCATGATAATTTTTTTCATGGGTTTACATATAACACTAGTGAGACTTATGGGTCTGTAGTATCCAGGGTCTGTAGATGGCTCACCTTTGTGCAGAGGGATGACTGTTGCCTCTGCTGCTGCTTTAAACTCAGAAAAGTAAAGTAACAAACTGTTCTAACCATGAAACTGAAATGTTTGCAGCCACTGCTGTTTTCCCTAAAAGTAAAGTGTAGATTTCTGTGTTACTGGAAAGTTTCAGACTATAGGATATACAAGAAGAAAGACTATGACAATAAACATCCAGTGTTCCAATGGACTGGTAATATGAGAAGAGCTGCTGTTAAATGCTTTTGTTTGATTAGATAAAAGTGATAAACTGTTTTGTTCATACAAAATGTTTTAGTAGTAGTGAAAAACATAAGATGGGGTGTTAAACAGTTGGACTCTTTCCTCATCTCTAACTTCTTCTCAGCTATCTGTCTCATTGCAAATATCAGGTCAGTTGTGCTGCACCCTGATCTGAATCAAAACTGATCATCTCTAATCTTACATTCTACTACTCTGCGTATCCATTTATCAATCACCCTCTCTAGAACTTTCATGCAATGTGATAGGACTTTGATTCTTCTGCACTGCCCACAGTTGTGGATGTCCCCTTTGTTCTTGTACAGTAGCACAAGTATGCTTATTCTTCAGTCATCTGGGATACGCCTTTCTCTCCACACTGCTATGAGTACCCTCAGGAGCCATTTCCCCCCTCCCAGAATCTTTATCATATATGCTGTGACCTCACCTGAGCCTGCTGCTTTCCCTGACCTCATTTTCCTTAGTGCTATTCTTACTCCTTCTAGGGTTGGCTCCTCTTCTTTTCTCATTGTAGTCTGTTTCTGGGGCAATACATCTTCTGTGGGGTTTTCTTCATTCAGAAGCTGCTGGAAGTACTCCTTCCATCTGCCTTTGATATTCTGTGGTCTGGTGAGCAGGTTATTGCTGGCACCCCTTATGAAGGGTGTCTGACTATCTTCTTTATCTTTCTGTCTTTGCCTTGCAACCTGACATAGTTTCTTTGTGCCACTTACTGAGTCACTTTCCAGAAGTTGGTAGGTTGCCTCCGATGCCCTATTCTTTGCTATTGCAACTCCTTTCTTAGCTTCTTTGTTAGCCAACCAGTATTCCTTACTTGCCTGGCTGGTCTTTTCTATCTCCCACTTTTTCCTGCACTCCTTCTTTCTTTTGATGACTTTGTGGACTTCTGCATTCTACCACCAGCTTTCCCTATGTACCTTATGTCCATACCTGACTCGGCCACATATCTCTTCTGTAGTTCTTGCACATGCTGTTTTGAGGTGCTGCCGTTCTTCTTCAACTCCACCTGTTTTTCTTGGGGTGCTAGAGCCCTGAGTAATTCCTTGAACTGTTGTATTTTCTCTCCAGTCAACTTCCAGGTCTTCTGCCTGGTCTCTGTTGACCTTTGAGCCTTCTCTGACCACTGCTTGCAGCTGACTGTGGCAACCAGTGGTTTATGCTGTGGGCCTACTGTTTCACTGGGGATAATTTTGCAATCATTGATTCTTCCCCAGTGCCTTTTCCTTACTAGGAAGAAGTCTACCTGAGTTGCATGTTGGCCACTCTTGTATTTGATCTTGTGACTGTCTCTCTTTCTGAACCATGTGTTGGCTGCTATCAAGCTATTTGCTAAACAGAAGTCTAGAATGTTCTCACCACCTTTATTCCTGCTGCTCCACACATGTGGACCCAGGCAGTCCACATATCCTGTTCTGTCTGTACTGATATGTGCATTCAAGTCACCCATTATCAACACCGATTCATGTTGTCCTGCTTTATCTAGTAGGTCTTGCAACTGCTGTCTGAGTGCACTCTTTTCCTCACTTTCACAACCCTGCTGTGGGGCATATGCTGAGATTATGAATACTGCCCTATCATTACACTGGTGTCTGATTGCTATGAGTCTGTCACTAATTCTGATGATACCCCTCACTGCCTTCTGAAGTCTGTCTCTCACCACAATTCCTACACAATTTCTCTTCTTTGTCCCCCTCCTGAGAGTACACTCTGGACCCAAGCCAAGTGGCTTTGCTGTACTGCCCTTCCTATTTAGCTCTTGGATACATAGGATGTCCAGCTTCCTCCATATCATCATATCATCCACTTCCAAGCTGCGACACTGAACCCATAATAAGTGTACCAATTCTCAGTTCATGTTTGGCAGGTTGATTGGTTTTACATCCAGCTTTCACTCAACAGAGCTATCCCAGGTAACCCAGGCTGGGCAACTAGACACTGGCCAGCCAGTAGCTTATTGACACAGGGCTGCTGGACTTTATGGTGGGCACACCCTGGCCAATAGGGGCCCATACACCCCAACCAGAGTAGGCTGGGTCTTCAACCCACTTATCACCGGTAACTACCCATGCCCATTTGGCAAAATTAGCCAACATGACTGAATCACCTAGAGCCAGATTTTACACCATAGAGTGGCTAGCCCTGCCACGGCATGCAATCTGTGATCCATGTTCTCCTATCTTGAGAATACTGCGCACCACAGTAGATGCCCCAAAGCAGTTGGTCTGTACAACTCTTCCCCCTATAGGTCACCATATAGAGTCTGTGCTGCTGCCCACAGCTCTAGTCATTGGTGAGTTTGAGATGGAAACACTCAGCATGTTTTTAGAGGTGGGAGGAGCCCCATAGAGACACAGAGAGAACATGCAAACTCCAGACTGGCATTGGTCGGAGGTCAGGATCGAATCTTGTACCTTGTGCATGGGAGATGAAGACCTTAACCATTACACCAAGTTACAAATGCCTGCCACTAGGAAATGTCAGAAAACATCACGTACAGAAAGAAGCTTTGGGGATATCAGCATGCAGGCTGAAAACAGAAAGACCAATAGTTCAGAACTGAGAGCCAGCACAAAGCACATCAGCATAAAAGTGGCTGTTACAGAAAACAAGAAAGAATAGCAGCTAAATAGAAAGCTTCATGGTAAAAAAGAAGTGAAGCAGGGGTGGGTAGTTGAAAGTAAATTAAGTTTTTAAGGCACTACAGACTGAAATAATTGAGTTAAATGATGTAAAGCATAGTAAGTTAGTCATTGGTTCAGTACAGCATGTAGGGATAGGGCTGAGCAGTGGCAAAAACACACAGCCCACGCAGAGTTCTAAACTCTGTCATGATGAAACAGGCATCCCTAAAGAAAGAAAACTGTCTGAAGAAGCAGTCAGCAATGAAAATCTTACTTGTAAAAGAAAATTTATCAGTGAGAGAAGCCATACACTTGACAAGAGTGAAATAGCTGAGCATAAGCCTGGAAACATTTTTGATTAGTGGTTTGGTGATCCAAGAAAAAGACTGTGAACAGAATGGGTTCCAGGACTGAGTTACCTAGTCAACTTTTTTTTTTTTCATTTCTGAACTTGAACTATTTGGATTATTTATATCAGCCAGTTTGCTATTCATCAATCAACATGAGTGTCTACATCTATTTACAATTTCAGCAAAGGGAATAGGCCTTGGCCAGATCCAGCTACACTGCGTGAACTGCTCAGTTGCTATCTACAGTTTAAGAGACTTTCTTGAAGAAGTTTACTAACTTAAGATTACGTGATCTCCCTTTGACAAAAATGTGTTATGATGAGTCTAGAGCAATCAATTTTTTTATATCCGAGTTTATGAAGTTAGAAATAATACATTCAATGGCTTTTCAAATTAGGCTTGTTTGACCAATGGTTCTACTGTTCCTGGAATTTAAGGTGCAGCCCCAGAAATGCATAATGATAGCCAGTTCGACAATTATTTCTAAAGGGTGTTTCTTGTCTGCCCTTCTATTTTTGTGTTCATGAAGAGGTAATCTAAGATATTAAGGTATAGCCAAGGTGTAAAGTATCTGGTTTGGGAACATAAGGATTGCGTCTTTACAATTTGCAGATGACTTTGGGAACCCCAGGAACATATGCTCCAGATAAACTTAATCCGAACAGTTTTAGAGAGATTCATAGAAGGCATGTTTCGCTGTATTCATTAAGCAACATGATATATTCTCAGGGCCTATACAGGTGGAATTATTAGCTTTAAAGCAGGGGTGTCCAACCTTTTCACTTGCAGGGGCCGCATTGAGTCAACAGAAATTGTCTGGGGGCCGCATGTAAAATATATCATATAGTTAACTGTATCGCTGTCGCGGGCGACTAAAGTAGACCCCCGGCTGTATTGTAGGTGAATTTGAACAAAGTAATAAATGCATAATATTTGCCGTAAAATTCAATATCTCATTCAAATTCTTAAAAAAAACAGTTAAATCTAACATCTTAGTTTAACAAAGTTTATTTGTAAAAAAAAAAAAAAATTAACAAGTATGAACCCTTCAATTTGTATGAGATCATACCTGTGATTTTGATGGTTTCCTAAAGATGTCTATGTCTTCCATCATGTCCTTAATGCCCATATGTTGTCCAAAGCGCTCATGTATTCTTCTCTTTCTAGCTTTTGAATCTGTCCCTGAAATTATTCAAGACATGCTACATCTGGTGTGAAGATAACAGAAGGTTCATCAGTGGTATTCTCAAACTGAGCACCCCATTGGAAAGGCACATTTCTAGCTTTGGAATCTGTCCCTGAAATATGGCACTGGCAATATTTCTTGCTTTTGCACTGTTGTCTTCTCAGGCTGGTGTGAAGATAACAGAAGGTTCATCAGTGGTATTCTCAAACTGAGCTCCCCTTTGGAAAGGCACATTTCTAGCTTTGGAATCTGTCCCTGAAATATGGCCCTGGCAATATTTCTTGCTTTTGCACTGTTGTCTGCTCAGGCTGGTGTGAAGATAACAGAAGGTTCATCAGTGGTATTCTCAAACTGAGCACCCCTTTGGAAAGGCACATTTCTAGCTTTGGAATCTGTCCCTGAAATATGGCACTGGCAATATTTCTTGCTTTTGCACTGTTGTCTGCTCAGGCTGCTGTGAAGATAACAGAAGGTTCATCAGTGGTATTCTCAAACTGAGCACCCCTTTGGAAAGGCACATTTCTAGCTTTGGAATCTGTCCCTGAAATATGGCACTGGCAATACTTCTTGCTTTTGCACTGTTGTCTGCTCAGGCTGGTGTGCAGATAAACAGAAGGTTCATCAGTGGTATTCGCAAACTGAGCACCCCTTTGGAAAGGCACAGTTCTAGCTTTGGAATCTGTCCTGAAATATGGCACTGGCAATATTTCTTGCTTTTGCACTGTTGTCTGCTCAGGCTGGTGTGAAGATAACAGAAGGTTCATCAGTGGTATTCAAAAACTGACCACCCCTTTGGAAAGTCTGCACATGTACTCCTCGGCAGTATCTAGAAATGTGGCATACATACCTTTTTAGGCTTTTCCTCAATGTCCTTCACAGTGATAAATAAATAAACTAATAAATAAATAAACTAAATTACTGATGAGGAATATCCCCTTTTCTGCCAACTTGCATTGCAGATGGACTTCCTGGTGGTTACTTTAGGTAACATCACCATTCCATGAAGTCAACAAGTTATGTGATGAAAAAGCAAAATATTAACTTACTCCAAAAAAAAAAAAAAAACATTCTGAACTAAAAATTATGTTTCTGCATTTCAGGCTGTTCAATGCTTGAAAACAGTTATGCATTTAACATAGTGGAAGAATTCTTTGCTGCCACCAAAAACTAAATAAAATGCATGGCTTGGTTAGGATGTCAGCTAAACTAAAGTTTCACACTTGGGAGTCCTGCGATATGCATGGCCCATCTACCCAACAAATGCAGCTAAACAAAACAGGATGTAACTCTTAATTTTAAAGCAGGAAACCTCTGTCCCAGATAACGCATTTGGAAAGAACACAACACTTCATGTGAGAATTACAAAACTGATTGGATTCAGATAGTGGGAAATCATGAAAAGGACAACATGGCTAAACCTTATCCACTGACAGCCAATGTCACCTGTGAGGCAGTGGTGACTTGCATTTCCATGTATGAGGAATATGTAACCACTATGTAGATCTCTGAGGCTTCACAGAAGAATGCTACACCCAGTTATTAAACTTTTTAAGTTAAACTAAGCCTCATTTATGCAGATACACGAAGTAGAGAAAAATTAAGTGTTGAAAATAAAAATGGTGCTCTGCCTTACTTCATTCATATCACACAAGGCCCGCTGATGAAAAATAAGACACTGCATTGCCAAAGCCGTCCTGTGTACATGGAGGAGGAAGCAACTTAATTATATATAAAAGTTTCTGCATGAGACAAGATGTTATCCTGTAACACTCTAGCTGAGCTTATTGTGGTAGCATTAAGATGTAACCGGCATTTCTATGCACCTAAATCTGGGAAACAACAAGTAGGGATAAAGAACATTACAATCTCACTAAAAATCAAGAATTTGGTTTACAAGGATATAAAAACAATGTCTTATCCCTTGGGAACTGCCTAAAATACTAACTAGCACATGTAATCTAATTTGATACTCATGCCAATATCAGTGTAACTGTAAACCAGTCCTGCTGTAAACAATAAGTAGCGAGTTATACAATAAAAGTAAATGTAAAGACTTATTTTTTTTCTCACAAAAAAAAAAGCACACAAAACATTCATACATTCAGTTAGAACAAACATACCACCAATTATGAGACCGACAGTTTACTCCACAGTCATGCAAAAACTGGTGCCTCTTTCCCAGGGAAAACAAGCAACAAGAGCCAGTAAAACTTAAGTCTTTAAAACTCACTTTTTTACACATAAAAGAGTAAAAAGCACTTTAAAAAAAAACTGACAGCGCCAAAATAGTAAAAAACACAATTACTCCACAGAAAAAAAATGTAGAAGTTGTTTAAAATAACTGAAACTGACAGGAAAAACAGCGCTCTTGTTTAAAAGTATAGTATGGCCTTATGATAGTCCATTAAAACACAAACTCTTAGCTTTAAAATACATTTCCTGAACAGGAAAGGAGTTATAAAAAAGATTTTTTTTTTTAAATGAAAGCATTTTCTCCCCAAAGGGAACTTCTGTCCAGCAAGTTAATAGCACAAGCTGATTGCCAATCTTTGGAAACTTCAGGAGTGTACTTTTCAGTGTCAGGAAAGCTCTGAAAGGCTTGGCACCCAAACATGTCTTTTAGTCAGCTCAAGCTGACTGAGTAGGTACGTGGAAGGCACCCTGAAGCTCTGGATTCTGGCCAGCTTTTACATCCTAGGCAGGATATAACCCATACAACTAAGGCTACTGCAGCAGTGATCAGCATGATGAACATCTCCAAACCGGTTGGATACACTGGCTGCCCACAAGCATGGAAGCAGCAGGGGATTTAGAATCCATCAAGGACAGTCCCCTCAAAGATCACTTTACATCGTAAGAACTTTTGAAAAAATCAATTGATGTCCTCCTTCATGGGCTGTGATTGAGCTGGATCTCAAACAGATAATCAACAGCATGGAAGGAGTCAGATAGTACAACTGCAAAGGATCAAAAGGCAAAATCCTTTTAAGTTCAAACTTACTAAACTAAAGCATGGCCAGCTCCTGAAGCTGGGGTTGAGACAATATGTGGAAAAGGTGTGGCCACCACATACATGTCTGCAATGACGGCATTCTGATCAAGCATGGCAAACAGCTACACCTCTACTACATTTTCCAATGAGTGGCTTACCATCAGACTCTGAAAGATCCAATTAACAACTCAAACGTTTGCTTCATGGGCTACCAGGTCAGTCTTTTCACAAAACGAAAGCAGCAAACAGCTTGCTCAATCTTCCTAAACTAATGTAATAGGGTCCAAAGCACCATCACACCTGATTTCTGCACCAGAAAACAAAACAGAGAAGGATGCAATACATAGTTCAGGGATAATATAGGTCTACTACTTTCAGAAGCAAATAAGGGTTGTTAGCCCTATGCGGCACCAACAGGTAAGGGTTCCCTCCTCTCCTCATGAAAGTCAGCAACTTAAACCTCCGCAAAGCAAAGCTGATTGCCACAAGAAAAACACTTCAAAAAGCAAACTCCACTGAACCAATGAGCTCAATTGAGGGACCAGTCAATCTAATCTACAGCTTAATACTACCATATATGGTGAAGATAGCAATAAACATCAGTCCCAACAAATCTGTAATCAAAATTCTCTGACCTCTGTGCTTGTCTTCAAGCACAATACTAGTCAGCTCCATCAAGACTGATGTATTGTTAGCAAGTGTAAAGAAACTTCAACCATTACCAGAGCTAATAAATGCAAATGGCAATAATATTTCCAAGGAAGAAGAGCAGAAATACCTAAGCAGAACACTGGTTCATCTTCTCAACGTCAGTAATCACACAGACAAAATTACTGTCAAAGTTTTTTCTCAATTAAAACTATGCTACACAATATCCCACTTCCTACCCCCTACTTCCTATAAATGTGCATCTAAAAATGTTCTCTTTCCCAAGCTAGAATGTGTCCTATCGGCACTCAGCAAGCACTCTATTTATAACTGTCAAAAATTACAGTAAACAGAATTAAAGATATGCAAATTTGCACTGCTTGCTGGCCAAATATTTCAGGCAATGCACTGCCTAACAACAGTAGGTAGCACACCCGCTAACTAGGAACATATACTCAAAATTCTTACAATAGGATACTGTCCTCTCAAAATGATACTACCTCTGATTGACCTAAATTACACACTTAGAAACAACCAGTCTAACTTGCTTATACTTTCCAGGCCCAAATTCAAACTATCACTAAGAGGGAAAGCCTTCTCCAGAAGGAAATGCCTATCAAATTGCAGAAACATTCAAACAGTCTTTCTTCAAAGATACCTTCTTTGAGGAAACCAAATGTTCATGCTTTCACAATTCAGGCTAAGTAACAGAGCTTTCAATTCAAAATTTTAAACTTTTGTACAGCTGTATATATTAATTCACATGAACATAGCTTTTACATTGTAAAATTTACAACATGCTTATATATTTTTTCTTTGTTTTGTTTTATTCATAGTATGTTACGTAATGTATCTGGTTTGGACGTATCTTACTGTAATGAATGTAAAACAGGGAGAATATGCAAACTCTGCAGACATCACATACAAGAAAAAAATGTATCTGAAAGTGTAAGAATCCCTGCTCTCAGAGGAATGGTGAAGAACATATAGTAGCGTATCCATTAAGGGAGCTGTAGTGACACCTATAATTCAATATTGTGCTCACTACATACTTAACTTACCTGGTGTAGTAGTCGGTGTGTAAAAATTACAATTCCCTCTCTCGCTCTCTCAACTTTTCTTCGGCGCAATGCTCTCGTCTTCCCTCAGCTCTTCTTTGCCGCGAATGCAACTATCGGCGCGAAAACTAACGGAAGGGTGCTTTTCGCGCATGCGCACACCAGCTAAAGGATGCAAGTCAGCTCTTCCTTTCCCGCGAATGCATCTAACAGCGCGAAAACTAACAGGAGGGTGCTTTGGCGCATGCGCACACCTGTGAAAGGACGCAACCATTACAAAAAACGGAAAAAAAAGTAAAATTTTAATTTAAGGGTCACAGGCCGCATGGAAGAGGTCTGAGGGCCGCATGTGGCCTGCGGGCCGCGGGTTGGATGCTACTGCTTTAAAGAATGCAGTTATGACATGTTCGATAACAGTCTTTGGATGAAGGAATGTGACTTTGGAATTTGTGGAAATTTAGTAATTGTATCTGGTGTGAACCTAGCACTAAATCATAGGATCATAGGAAGTTCCTAGGCTATTGGCCCTGGGGCCCTTATAGGCCTAGCTAAGAGTTTAGCCCATGCATAGACAAATCAGCACCTGATGCCCCTGTCCAGCAGGGACACGGGTGGAATCCCAGGGATGTATTTTCTATTTCCCATCCAGTTATCCAGATTGCGCTTAAAAAGGGGTAAAGAGGTACTCTGTTTGACGTGGAGAGGGAGTCTATTCCATAGATGGAGGTGTCCCTGGGACACAAATCTGTCCTGCCAGCAAGTCCTATTGATGTCACAGACTAGGTTAAGGCTGCGTGTGCGGGTTACTCGAGTGGAGCTTGACTTACGGATATGCAGCAGTCCCATCAAGGCGGGGTCCGAGATCACCTTGTATGCCAGACAGAGGTCACCTCTGAGGAGTCTGTATGAAAAAGAGTAGAGGGATAGGGATTTTAGCCTGTCTGTGTGTGGAAGATTTATGAGGCCCAGGTGTGGTCTCTCCAGCTGCATGTGCTTTGCGAGGTACATGCCGAATGGGGCATTGTACTCAATAATGAGCCTTATAAGGAAAGAATACAGGGATGTTATGACCTCCTTGTCCCTGGATCAGATACCCTTACTTATGAGGTGGGCCATGTAGGAAGCTTTCCGTACAATGGAAGCAACATGGTGGTCAAAAGTTAGGCTGCTATCCGTCTGGGTAACAAATCCCTCATGTCTGACTGCATGCTTAGAATGTTGTTATTAATGTGATAATTTCTGGGGACATCTCTCTCCCCAAAGGGGATGATGATGCATTTTTTTGTATTCAGCCAGAAGCCATGTTTCTGGCACCAGTCATTTGTTTGCGTGAGACCCTCTTGGAGGATGTCCACGTCTCCAGGGGAACTGATGACAGCTCCCAACTTGCAGTCATCTGCAAACCTGGTCAGCCATAGCCCACTGGTTTTGGCCTGTACCTCAGAAAAGTATATCCCAAATAACAGAGGCCCCAAGACCGAACCCTGGGGTACACCACTTGATATGGGTCTACTGCTTGAATTGGCTTCTGCTATTTGGACTAGGTGGGCTCTATCAGTGAGCCAGTTGGATATCCATCTGGTAACATATGGATTGATGCCTAGTTGAGAGTTTATCTATTATGCCCGAGTGGAGAATAGTGTCGAAGGCTTTGGCCAGGTCAAGGTAGGAGGTGTGCACTGTTTTCCCCTCATTTGATGACTTTCTCAAAAAAGTCGACCAAATTTAACAGACATGACCTCCCCTTGACGAAGCCAAACTGTGAGGGATCAAGTGCTTGGAGGTTGACAATGTTCTTGTTAATGAGGTACATGATAATCCGTTCCACAGCCCTGCAGATCAGGCTAGATAGACTGATGGGTCTATAATTTCCTGGATCAGTGGACACTCCACCTTTATGTAAAGGGATGACAGTGGATGTCCTCTACTCAGCTGGGGCAAAACCGGTACTCAGGCTTTGGTTAAATAGGGCACCTAATGGTGCTGCAAGTTCCCACCTAAGTTCATGTAGGATGCAGTCTGGGATGTTATCAGGTCCCATGGAGGCTGTATTTTTTACCTTTGAGAGAGCAGTGATGACCTGATCCCTAGATATAAGGGGAAGGGGGCAGGTACTGGGAATGTCCTGATTTACTGATGGGGGGGGGGGGGGACAGAGGGATAAAATTTTCGCTGCATTTGTCAGCCAACAAGTTTGCTATATCTACAGCATTTGTATATGTGGTGACCTTGACCAGCAGGTCTGAACAGATCTGGGTGCTACCTTTGAGATTACGGACATATGTGAAGAAAGCCTTATGATTGTCTCTAGTATATGTGGCCAGTTTGGACTCAACGTTTGCTTTGGAGGATTTCACTAGTGCTCTTACTTGCTTGTTTAGGCTAAGGAGAGATTGCTTCCAATTGGGCACCTGCTCCTTCTTGGTCCTTGACAGCAATTTTTTTTTCTTTTGTTATAGAGTTTATTTATTGCAGATGTCCACCAGGCAGGTTTACTCTTCCTTGCGGAGGATGATTTAGTCCTGTGAGGTATTCCTGATTCCATGCATCTATATAAATGTTCATCTAGTAATTCGGTATAGTTTTGGATACTGGTGCCAGTTCCTAGAGAGGGAGAGGGGGCTGTGAATTTGTTTATACCATCCCTCAGGAGGCTGTAATCAGCTTTGGAGAAGTTTTTTGACTGACCCTAGCTAGAGGGGGGTCAGGGGAAATGGTGACTTCGAATGTGACCGCTTTATGGTCAGATCTTACAAGGGAGGATGATACTGCAGGGATGCTGCAGTGGTTACTCATGTTGGTTAATACCAAGTCCAAGATATTATCACCTCTTATGAGGGTATCGACTAGCTGTTCCAAAGCATTTGCATTGACAAAATTGAGGAATCTCTGGGCATTTGTGTTCTGGCAAGAGTAGTTCCTCCAGTCTATGTTTGGGTAGTTAAAGTCACCCAGGATCAGGGTAAAGGGTTGAATCTTCATAGAGTCAAAGAGGTCTAGAGAGGTAGTTTGGCATCTTGGGTCAGATTTGGGGGCCGGTAGCTAGCTATGATTTGTATAGGGGTCTTGTCAATAGTTAACTGCACCTGAAGTGTCTCCTGTGCGTCATACTGTTTGACCAGCCTGGAGGTGTGTATGTCTTTAATAATCATTGAAACTCCATCTCCTTTGGCTTTACTACCCATAGTTTGGGGTCTGAATGTATGATAGGATGAGTAACCAAGTAAGGCTGGGGTGCTCTCCGCAGCTTTGAACCAGGTTTCTGTGACTGCACAGATGTCAGCATTTTCCAGGGTTAGGAATGCTTGTAATGAGTGCAGTTTCATGTTTAGACTCCTAGCATTTAGCAGCATGACCTTTCATTTGTGTTTTGTTGAAATTTTTATGTTGGTAGTTTTAACCTCATCACTTTTCCTAAAAAAAGGCTCTATAGGGGAGGTAAGAGAAGTGAATCATTATATTAGTAAATATTTGAAGGAGCCAAAGAATAGAACTTTATTTATTTAATTGCAGCCATGTACCGTCCTGATATTGTAGTATTTTCTTGATCAGTCCTTTGCAGCAAGTATGCTAGCAACCATTCCATTTTAGTCCAACACTATGTTCTCAGTCAGCATCATCATAGATGGCAGTATTTTGGGAGGCAGATCATTGGTAAATTCTACACTTGATCTTGTCTCTGCTCCGTCGTACCCCAATCACCTTCCTCTATGCTAATAAGCAACCCCCTTGATCATAATCCATTCAGAAAACAGTGTTATATGCACTGGGTCCCATAGCATAACTATAGGACTCCAATAGCATTCTGTCAATTGATACAAAAAACATGGTTGCAGCAGTCAAACTCTTGCTAGTATGTTGTTCAGCAAACAAAACCAGGCAACATCCTAGTGCTGTCACAATGGAAAATCTCTCCAATATATTCTTACCATGACAAGAGAATTCTTACTGGCCTCACAGTCCTGTACACTGCAGGCTAACCTGCCAACAGATATACTACCTTGTCTGACTGCCCTCTGATGGTGATGAATTCCTGCTAAGGGATGTCAGCACAGCATCAGATCCCTCTACTAGCACAATATGATAATGGCTGCAGCAGTACCTACATAGTGAATTACTGTGACTGATGAATGAATAGCAGTATAAAAGAACTACTGTGGAAGACAACTAAGTACCATATACCGTATATGCCTTACGAATAGCTAGTATAGCTACTTTGTGAGGCAAATTATGCATTAAGTAGCTACCTTTCAAGTGTAGTGGCACCATATAGTGCTGTCATGTTTGTGTAGCTTGACAACAGTGCATAGTGCTGTCATGTTTGTGTAGCTTGACTACAGTGCATAGTGCTGTCATGTTTGTGTAGCTTGACAACAGTGCATAGTGCTGTCATGTTTGTGTAGCTTGACAACAGTGCATAGTGCAGTCATGTTTGTGTAGCTTGACAACAGTGCCTAGTGCTGTCATGTTTGTGTAGCTTGACAACAGTGCATACTGCTGTCATGTTTGTGTAGCTTGACAACAGTGCATAGTGCTGTCATGTTTGTGTAGCTTGACAACGGTGCATAGTGCTGTCATGTTTGTGTAGCTTGACAACGGTGCATAGTGCTGTCATGTTTGTGTAGCGTGACAACAGTGCATAGTGCTGTCATGTTTGCGTAGCTTGACAACAGTGCCTAGTGCTGTCATGTTTGTGTAGCTTGACAACAGTGCATAGTACTGTCAGGCCATACAAACCTAATAGTACACATTAACATGTAAGGCACTGCTGTGCATCATCCAAGAAAATAGAACATTGAGTCTGCACCACTGGGGAGCTCTAAGATTCAGTTCTATGAATCATGATAGTCCATGGCTGTATACCAAAAATAATGCTTAGAAGGTATTTACTTTTCTGTCTACTATGTTTACGGAGATCAGTAATGAAACTTATGTGAGAAGCTTTGCTGTCAGCCTTGTCCCTGTCAACTAAGTGAGAATGCGAAAGTCTTGTGGCTAAGCAGCAGTCCACACCAACTCCCAAAGCTAATTAAGATCTTGGAGCCAGATTCATAAAGCCCTGGATACTACTGTGTGGGCTTTGTGTGATAAGCAAGGATACACAAAGCCCTGTTTGATTCATAACCCCCAACTAATTCAACTGATCATGGAGGTAGTGCATCACATTTCTTAAAAGTATTCCTTACAGTTTAAATAATATGCTCAACTTGTCAAAATACTTTTGACTTGAAATAATGTGCTTGCCTGACATGAATTTTTCTGCTCTTCAAGGCCTTGTCACTATTGATCTGGGCACATCTATTTTTGATATAGTTGTTGTATCCTTGACATGAATAATTTCCAGATGTTTAGTGTAGTCATAAACAGAGAGTACAAACTAAGGGTGATTGTGCTGTAGTAAGCCAATTTCAGTTTTAGCCATGGGAGTGTGGAAATCTCCTTGTGTACCGGATTTCTTTTTCTGGTTTTATTTCCTATATATGGCACAAATATTAAAGTATTCTACTATCAATCAATGGTTCATAGGTAAATACTAGGCTAGCTGCACCTGTGGGTCATTTGAAGCCGAATTGGTTATAGATTGGCCTTACCTATCCCATTGTCAATAATTATATATATATATATATATATATATATATATATATATATATATATATATATATATATATATTACTCCTAATGAGAATAGTTAGGATAAAGCCATAGATAATTTGAGGGGACAGGGATAAAGCAGTAAAGAATTGCATCTTTCCATTAATAGTACAGGGGGCAGTCCTAGGGTAGATTTTCTCTTTCCTATCCATAGATCTAAGATGCACTTGAAAATGGACAGGGATGAAATTTGTTTTATGTGGATGGGGAGTCCTCTGCAAAATATACCTGTCCCTCCAAGCTGTTCTACTGATGTTGCAGAAGAGGCTTAGATTCTAGACAAAGTATTTCTGATAACATTTGACTTACTGATGTGCAAGAAATATATCAATAATGGGTTGGAGAATGCCTTGTATGCCAAATACAAGTCACCTCTTAGCAATTTGTAGGGCACTGAGTATAGTGACAGGGCTTTGATTGGTCCATACAGAACATGTTGTTTAGGCCTTATATCCTTCTAGTAAGGTATCTCTGTGGGTATTCCAGTTGTTGCATGTGTCTGGACAGATACATGCCAAAGGAGGCATATTCAATGACTGACCTAATGATGGCTGAGTAAAGGTGGTCAGTGACATCTCTAGATCTAGATATAATCTCTTTGCAATATAGAAGGGCTTTCTTACAACAGTAGACACATGTTGGTCAAAAGTTAGGTCACTTTCACGCAAGTCCCCAAACCCAAACACCGGGTCGACTCTTAGAGGTGCATTGTTAATGTGGTAGTTCCCTGGGGTAGATGACTTCCTAAAGGATACAGAATGTATTTTTTGGCATTTAGTTTCAGAGCATGATTTTGGCACCAGTTATTTATTTGAGACAAACCTTCCTACAGGATAGTGAAGTCATTTGGGGACTCAATGACTCTGTCTAACTTGGTAGTCATCTACAAACTTAGTCACCCAGAGTACTTTGGTATTGGCTTTTACTTCCGAAAAGTAAATGCCAAACAGGAAATGTCCCAGCACAGAACCCTGGAGGACTCCACTGGTGACTGGTCTCTTTGTGGAGGTAACTTCCCTTATTTTGATTATTTGTGTTCTATCTGTGAGCCAGTTGGCAATCAAATGGGTGACATAGGGATTTATTCCCAGTTTATTTCACTTTTCTACTATGCTTGCATGGGGAATTCTGTCAGAAACTTTGGCCAATTTGAGGTATGCATTGTGTATTGTTTTGCCTTCATCCACTGTTTGGAGGTTCTCTATATCTTGATTTATTAATTCCGTGATAAGTCTTTATATATGAGGCTGATCAGACTTATGGGTCTGTAATTGCCTGGGTCTATGGAAGGTCCTTCCTTTTGCGGGAGAATAACTGTTGATGTTCTCTGTTTGCTTTGTTCAAAACCTGTATGGAGGCTGAGAATGAACAGTGTTGTTAGGGGTGTGACTAAATTATGCTTCATGCTATTTAAGATGCATCCAGGAATTTCATAGCTGGAAATAAGCCTTCAGGCATATCTTGAGGGACAGATGGAGGAGAGAGAAGAGAGCTAAATTAATCAGCCAGTAGATTACCTATATTGCTAGCATCAATGTAGGTAATATCATTCACAATCAGCTCAGTGGCCTGCTGCGTTGTGATTTTGAGGTTATAAACATAATCAAAAATGCTTTGTGATTGTGCTTGGCTTGGGTAGCTATTTTAGCCTCAAACTTGGCTTTGGTTGATTTTATACTTAATTTCATAGCTGAGATGGAATGATGGCGTTAACAGTTTTAAATAAAGATTTTGTAGGTTGGATAAGTCCTTTCTGAAGGCATTATATGACTTTATTGCTCCAACTGTCCAGTAACCTTGATGCTAGAGCTTCTCAGAATAATTGCATTTCTGTATTATCTCTTGTTTTGGATTTTATTTCCCACAGTTAGTCTGCAATGGAATTTGCATTGTGACCCACAAACCTTTCAAGTTTTCTTTGGGCAGATCTTACTGAATGTCAATTAGATAGACTCTCATCAGTGTATCAGGAAAGTGAATCATATTTCTAGCTTTGCACTGGATGTCTACATCATACTTTTGGAGAGTTGACAGCATTCTGTGTAACCTAGTTGGTGTTTTGAGTAGCAGTTTCTTTAAAATACTTTATAAGAGTTTTGTGTCCTGTCTCAACTTTAATATGTTCCCATAGATGTAGTCATGAAATGTCTGACAAACAAGAATTGTCGACAGTAATTATTAATATGCACATATTTGCATTATGCACCCGTCTAAGCTCTAGATGGTCAGTCAGCAGTTCTGCCATCTCAAGATAGTTGTACTCTTAGGTCTTTCTGGGGCTAGAGAAGGCTATGTTGTAATACTTAAAATGTTGATGCAGACGTTACCAACCTCTTTACTAGCTGAAAGTTTCTAGCTTGATCTTCTGAACAAATCCAAATGGATCTTGCTCAGGCAGCATTCTTAGAAGAACAGTTGCACCTGATAATGAGGGTTTGTCTACTGGGGTTTGCATATTTACTGTGTTCACCTTATCAGTGTTTGGCTAAAACTCATTGACAGTTAGAAGATGACCCATGCATTTCAAAGGTGTATCTCCAGATTTTTACATCGTTTTATATAACTTTCTGATCTTAATCTGTTTTACAGTTTGAGAAGTCAGCTGTCATATTCTTGTCATCAATAACTTTCAAAATATCTTCTACATGCTTGATCATGCAGAAATGTATGCGGAAATACCTCTTTTTCCAGAGAATATTACAAATTAAAGCCTCAGGAATCTCTATGTACTTGAGAGTGTGGTTTAAGTTGGGGTTAAAGCCTACCATCCCTACAATTTATGTGTTAGACCTTAACATGTTCCAGTTTTTAGAAATAATTTCTTTTACTCTCGGTACAGCAAATTTTAGACTTAAAGCTCCCCTCAGTCAGTCCTATACTAGTGCCTAGATAATTAATGACTTTTTGTTGTAATGGTAAGTAAATTTTAAAAATTAATTTTGCTGCTTGAAATTTTAACACAGGCTGCATAGAAATGTAATGGTTTAAACCTGGGTGATAAAGGCATTCAGTCTAAATTGCCATATCAATTCTCTGTACTCCAGCCTTAGGCAACAAGGCAAAGACTAGGGTGTTTTTTAAGAAAGGCGATTCTGAAAGTAAAGGTATGATATACCTATCAGTGTGTGAAAAATGCGACAGATTTTACTTTGGAAAAACTGAGAAAGCATTGAAGAAACGAATATATGAATATATATAGAGCATCAAGACCAAAACTGTTAATAATGCTCTCTATAAAAACTCTTTGGTTGATGCTCCCCATAATGATTTCAAATTTGGCATTTTGGAACAAGTGGAGTTTGACTCTCGGGGTGGGGACTGGAAAAAAGGCTGGAGTTTAGAGAATTGTTATGGCAATTTAGACTGAATGCCTTTACCACCTCGGGTTTAAACGACTACAGTTCTATGCTGCCTGTGTTACAATTTTGAGCAGCTAAATTAATAATAAATATAATACATGTTTTAAAGAAGGTTGACTTGTCTGACAGTATATTTCATTAACAGTAACATTTTAAATTTATTTTTTTAAATATTTAGCTACTTTGTTTTTTATTTTGTAGAAATTAATTGAACGTTAAAAGGTTGGTTATAGCTCTGTTTTTATAGGCTGTTATTTAAATTAAGTACCTGCCCCTTTAAGTAAAGGTTTGGTGTATTAATTAAGTATTTAATTGTTTTATTAGCAATTTAATGTGGACTATATAAGGAATGAATGTTTGTTTAATGGTATTGTGATGAAGTCCTAGTTTTAGTGAATGAAAGAGCTTAAAGAATGGCCTTTCAGACTAGATGTCAGAATACAGAGGTATGCAGATGTTTAGGTGGTACAGGAATAGCCAAAGTGGGAGGAAATGACATGTCTGTGTAATAGAAGTCTACGTCATTCAAATTTACTAAATACAGAACTATAGTTCTTCAAATACATGTAGGATATATATATATATATATATATATATATATATATATATATATATATATATATATATATATATATGTGTGTGTGTATATATGTATGTATACACTGCCATCTGAACCTCAGCTGGTGGCAGACATCTGTTAAGGACCCCATTTGTGAAGAGAAGAGCCAACGTGGAAGTAGTAGTGGAACAGAGCAGACTTCAGTGAAATACTCTGATAGCTTTGCCATATCGATCTGTCAAGGAATGATGCCAGGGAAGGTAACAGTATATTAAAAATATATGATAAATTATTCAAAATAAGTAAAAATGAATAATGTATAGTGAAAAAACAAAATGAAGCTTGAGTGGTACTATGATTCAGGGGAAGATGTGATAGCCAGTACAAAACAAGATGCTACTCAGCTCAAGAGACTGCATCTAAAGTGCCACTAGAGTGCTGCAAATCCAATCTCTGCATTTATTTATTTAAGTTTTTGTGGTCCAGAAAGTCTGACTGGGCTCGGCCTAGATTTTATCAAAGGCCTAGGAAAAGAAGCTTGACATGTAAAACAAAGTGTTAAAATACATCAAGAAAGTAGTGTGTCAAAAATATAAACAGTGAATATTTAGCAAGTTAGATGTTATGAAGTATAAAAGAATGTGAAACACTAATCAACAAAGCAAGTATTAGTAATTTCATATATTATACTAACACTAAAAAAGTGCATTGTTAATGTCATTGTGTATTTCTTAAAAGTTCATTACTAATATTAGTTACATATGTTAATAAAAAAAAATGCTGTTCATTTTTTTCATTATTGTTTGTTTCTATCCTTCTAGGTTGTGGTATTTTTGTGAAGGTGGGAATTTACTTGTGCTCACTAATTGCCATAATTTATAGTCCAAATGGCAGGTAAAAGGCATTTAGGGTGTATGAAAATAGAAGACGGATGGGGCAAGGAGGTCAGAAGTTCATTGGTGGAAAGTAGAAAAAGAACATGTTGTGAAGGTGTGTTGAAGAATTAGGTAAAAACATAGAAGGTCACTGTTAGCTATTACTGAGTGATATTAATAACAAAGATAATTAAAAGATGATCTCCTACTAACCACAAAATTTCCTTCACCCACATTTCATTCTCCTCCATACAAAATAAGTCACACTCTTTCTCTTAATAATAAAGCTGGACTCACATGGGGTTGCCACCTTCTGAAGAGGCAAAAACCTGACAAAAGCCCCACCTTTTGTAACATCCATTGCGCCACTCTTTTCAATAAATAAATGAGTATTTCTTCTTTTTCAAAGTTAATAATCAAGCTACCAGCAGTTTTGAAGAAAACATAAATGTGCAAAATGCAACAGATGAGCAAATGTATAATTATGCTTAATATATTAAAAGATATGTAATACTGCTCTGGCAAATAGTACGCTTGTTGAAACCATACGCTTGTTGAAATTTTACATCAGACAGCATGAGGTTCTAAAAATCATACTGAGGAAATGCAGACAGGAAGAAGATTGGATGTTTGTATACAGTTTAATACAATGTGTACATTACACTTTTCCTGAATCTATTTTTTTCATATCTATAATTTTACTTATAATGGAGACAAAAAGAGTATGTAATTTTATTACAGAGAACATAAAGTTTAATTATAGGACAGATCCATTGTTTCACTTTTATAAAAAAAAGAATGCTGAGATCTTTTCTTGTACTACTTCTAAGACACATCAAGAAGAGGATTATTTTAATTCGTCTTTCTGCTAATGACCATATTTCATATCACTCAATGTGCTAATTTAAGGAAAGAAAAGACTATACTGACAAAATAACTCAAATGCAAATAGGAAACCCAAGTGAAACAGTCAAGATTTTGGGAAATATATATTCAGAATTATTTAGTTCTCATAATGACTCAAAATATCTAGCAAGTTCTGACTCACACTGAGTTCTGAACAGAGACCCTGATTTCTAGACGAAGGCCTTGATTTCCTGATGGTCAGGAAGATTTCCTGTCAGGTGGCAATCCTAGTCTTACAGTGTTTCAGCCATTCTACTCCATTTTCTGTAGAATTTAGCTTTCTCATTTATAGTTATCTTATTTGCTTATGTTAACTGGGTTAAATCCACTAGGCACAATATATTTTCAGTGGAAACCTGACATAATATTTATTTGGCCCAAATTTGGCGAGGATGCCAGAAAACTTATTCTGCTCATTTCCTGTTAAGAGTTGCTCTAAATGTTCCAAGATAGAATGTGAATGTGTTAATTAAAAGCAATTGTCTTATAAAGTATTAAAAACAATTAAAAGAGCTTTGATTACTAAATTTTCCAGTTATGGTTTGGTGATGAATAACTTATTGAGCTACAGAATAAATAGGACAAGCACAGTGAGTATAATAAATCCTGGATGGATATTACTGATGAAATAGACATGGAAATTCACAAAGAGAATGTTGAGGGATTGGCATTTTTTTTATCCCCTGCAAGTGTGGAATGGATATGCAAGAGGGCTGTAAGAAAGGATAACTATGTAGAAATAAGTCTTGCAAGGATTTAAAGGAGAACATAATACATTTAAGCTGTACAGGTAATTGTAATTAGTAATTAGTTGTAATGGAGGGTCTTTTAACAGAGTTAAAAGGTTTGCAAGTATAACAAAAAATGCAAGAAATTTTGGTAATCTAAATGTGCTTTACAGTTTAATTAGTTCATTAAATTTTATTGTTTCACAAGTGAAATCTGTCATTCTTTTGGGTACAGAGTCATTTTTGGATATCATCTTTATGTTAAAAACTAGCAAATAAATAAAATTAAATAATAAATAAATAAATAAATAAATAAATGCAACTTGTGTTTCATACAGGAGTGACTGGGAAGTCAAAGATGTGTCATTCCAAAAACACAAACATGCATTCCTGTAATATGGGATTGATGTTTCAAATAGTGAGGGCATTCAGAATTTATTTTCTTTTCCTTTATTTTTTGCATAAATATATTGGAATGATGGAGAAGGTAAAAAAAATTGAACGGATCTTAGAGGAATGCGGATATGGGGTTGGGAGATGTGGGTAAATGTTATTGCAAAGTAAAACCAACTTGTTCATCTTGAGAATGTGGCAAATGTATATGGATGCAGAAGAACTCTGAGGTATACAATGCAGCCTAAATCATGCTTATTTATTATTCTTTCTTGATTATGTTAGTCCCACTAGGCTAGCAGCTTATTTTGAAGGGAGACCAGAGGTGGTATTTATACGTCTATGGAAAATTTGGCCAGGTCATTGGGGAACTTCCCCTACTCTTTTTGCAATCATGTAAGGAGAGAAGTGCTTCCTGTTTCTTTTCCCGTTATGATGCAACCTAGAGAAACAATGAGTGATGGCACTTGACAGAGAGAGGCTTTGTTGTATTGGTGAAGCTGGAAATGAGAAATAGGATGAAATCTTGTCAATCAGACAAGAAAAATAAAGGTTTTGTGCTGAGGTGAAGTTTATAAATAGCCAGTGTATATCTGACTTTAAAAATGAAATGGAGAAAGGAATCAAAGTTACAGAGTTGGCATCTTGAGGACTTACTAATACTCAGTTGGCTATTTTAATGGACAAAGGGAAGCCTGGAGAAGAGTTTGAGGTTTCATGGTTAGATATTGTGGACAGAGGGAATGGAAGGGAAAATAAACTGGACCCTGATAAAGACTGTAATGTGGAGGATATGTACAATTCTGTACAAGTGAATTCTGGAAAGAAAACATATGTGGATGTAGTTACTAAAGACGGAGTAAAGAAACCATGTACTATAACCACTGTTAAAAAGAAGAGATTTACTATAAGAATTCAAAGCAAAAAAGATTAAGTTGTTGACAGATATTATATTTGGGAAAATTTGATTTTGTAATTGGTTGGCAATGCGAGTAACATTGTCTTTCATTAATTCGGGAGGTGAACATTTTTGTGATGTTACTTTTTGACTGAATCATAACTGGACAAATTCTTATTTATTTGTGAATCAAAAAAAATTGCCATGGAATGACTTTATTTTTGCAGGCCAAGGAAATAGACTGAAAAATAATGTGTTTGTGCCATTTATAACATATATTATTAATGCAGATGATTAAAGTTGTGTTTTTAGCAATTATGTAATTATTTTCAAAATATAGTAAAAACAAAAGATGGAAGGGGTTTGCAGAATGGAAGGGTAGTAAATGATTTTTTTTTTGAAAATGGAATGAAAAAATGTAAAACATTTGCCTAGTAAGACAGGCACAGTAAAATTTGATTTGCCTAGTAAGACAGGCACAGTAAAATTTGATTTAGAGCATTATATTTTTTTCTGGTAATTTCAACCATTTCATGAACGAACATACAAAAAGTAATATGTAATTGATGTGGGGAGGTGGGATGCATGATGAATAAATGTAATGAGTATGGACATTTTTGGACTGATTGTGATAAAGGAAAACTGGAAAACAAATACTGAGAAATTTAAGAGAGATGTTGGAAATGAAATTGTGTGGAGGGATAGCGATATAATAAGTGTAGAGGAAGATGGTTTGGAAGAAAGGAATGTTAATAGTACTTATGATTTTTAATGGGAAATATTTAATATAAACAATGGGGTGGAAACATGGGTAAGGAAGGTGGAAGTCATAAGTCTGATTTAGAAGAAAGAAATATAAATGAGGTAAGAAAAAGAAGTACAAAAGAAACTAGAATAAGGGTGAGGAAAAGGAAATTTACAAATATTTCTCCCAAGATTAATAAGAAAGGAAAGGAATAATGTCAGAATTGTTCCAGTCAATGCTAACAGTTGAATAAACCATGTCAGAAGAATTACTGTCTTACAGTGGTGTAAAAATGTGTAGTTGAAGTTGTTTGCTTACAAGATAATAAAGAGTTATAAAATTTATTGCACAGAATGATAGAATACCAGTTGAAATATTATGGAATGATAAGGTGGTATGGCATTTGGGTAGGAAGAGATGTTGTAGTGTCATTGTTCAATTTCCAGAGGGCATAAAAGTATTAGAGTTTGTTATTATTTCATTTGGTGGCACAATTGCAGTAGGTATCAGATGGAGTTGTTATAGTTGTACAGATTGACAGAAATGTTTTCTCCTAATATAAATGAGAGATAGAGAGGAAAACATAGGGCTTGATTGAGAAAGTAAAACCTTATGTAGTGGTTAATATGAAAATTACTGTTATGGGAATTTTAATTGTGGATTAGGAAAAAATAGTAAAAAAGTAAGGACAGATGTTAATAAGAGAAGCAACTAAATATGGGGGATTAAGAATGTGGGATGATGATTTGAGGACATTTAGAAGAGGTGATAAGAAAACACAAATTGATTATTTCCTATTGCCTGAATTTATGATTGAGGTAGAAGGGGTGTTTTTTAATGTTTTTCATGTCATCAAGCTGCGAGGTTGGAGAGTGGGAAAATTTTGGGATTTATTATTGAAAAAAATGCTTTAAGTGATTGATGTCTACTTTTGGATAAGAGAGTATTAAAAAAGGAAATGTATCAATTGTGGCCTGATCATATTTCTATGAGAGATTTTTTTCTTGGTCAGAATGGTAGGTTATATTTAAAGAAAAATATAAGTACGTTTTACAGTTGGCAGTGGAACAGAAAAAAATATTTTAGTTCTTATTCAAATATTCATACTGAATATAGAGAAACATTGACTACTTTTTTGAAAATGAGAGAAATGTTTTGATGAAAATAAGAAAAAATAGATAAATTATTATATAAATAGAGATTTGTTGTGAGGGGTAAGAAGGAGGAGGTTTCACTATTTTCTACTAAGATCATTAAAAACAAAATAAGTATTATTAGGGAAATAAGTAATGAAGAGGGTGTACTTAAGCATATACAGAAATATGCAGGTTGTTGAGCTGTGAGAAAGTTGTTTGATCAAAACAAAAAAAATAATATAAGTTAAATTGTTTTCTAATAAGATTGGAAAAAAGGATTAATGTGTCAGAGTTAGAGTTTGTGTTGACTAAGGTGGCAGGTAAAGATGTTATTGGATATGAGGTGAATAGAAATTTAAATGTTTGGCAGACGGAATTACTATTAAATGTACTGAATGAATAGTTGGAAAGGTTAAAGTGTTTGGGGAAGTTTGTGAGGGGATTATTCAATTTATTTGGAAGAAGAAATGAGAAAAGCATGACATTAAGATCTGGAGGTCTGTTACATTGAATAACACGGATTATAAGATTTTTATGAAAATATTGCAGCTAAGATTCAATGAGATTTTGAATGATGTTTGTTGAAGGGAATTTTTGTGTTTATATATTTGTATATTTTCTTGTTAACCTATGTACTTTAAGTAAGTGATGTAACTGATGTATTATCTTAGGAGCAATTCTTTCTTTGTTTTCTGTTTTCTACAAATTTACATATGCGTGATTATTTCTGTGAATTGTATCTGATTGCTAGGTCAGTTTATGTTTCACAGTGTTTTAGAGAATTAACTAGTTTGCACAGAGTGCTGCAATAAGCTCAACCATCCATTTTGTGTTTTGCTAATGCATTATTTTTAACTGGCTAGTTTTTGTGTTTAGGCAATTATATTAGTGTTTGCTGTACATTAAATAGGATGCATGTATTACTTCTTGTCACCATTTAAAATGACAAATATTTCAAGTACTACATCTAGTGTTATTTTCTTTGAGAGAAATGGACTGACCATTGTACCTTTTGTAATATGTTTGGAATAATTCTCTCTCTTTTCCTCCTCACCCTTCAAAGTCTCTCTCTCCATTCTTAAACTACTACGTACATAAAGTTATTTCATAACACTGTCTCTCACTAATTCACATACCCAGCTTTCTTACATGCACTAGTGTCACCTGCCAACTGCACATAGGGAATCCCTAACTGGTCCTGACCCCTTCCCTTTTCTTACCATACCAGCAATTGAACTTTGAATTGAAAGAAAGTAAAAAAAAAATTCTGGCTGCTTCTGAGCAAATTTGTCAAGATTTGTGTTTTCCTGTTCAAATTTATTTCTGAAATAGTGCTCTGTGTGTTAAAATAAGACTATAAAGTCTCTAAGCGTCCTTACCCCTCATCTTGGCAGGGTGCAATTTAATAACTCATCCTCCTTCCCCAGGGAAGCAGGCTGCATTCATTCACTCATGTGCCTGCAAAGGGCTTCAGTCTTATTTGCTTGTTTTACCTTGTATACTTGTTTCTGATCATGAAGGTGAACTCTCATAGCTTTAAAAATTAAGGCAGCTTAGTTTTAGTTAGTTTTTTTTCTCCCTCATTGAGGTGTGTGTGTGTGTGTGTGTGTGTGTGTGTGTGTGTGTGTGTGTGTGTGTGTGTGTGTGTGTGTGTGTGTGTGTATATATGTATTTTTTCTGACAACTATTGGGCTTTGGATGTGTTGCCTGTATATCGTCTGCATCCACTTTGCACACCTTTACAGCCTGATTCCAGCTGGGGGGAGCTGTGTCCTGTTTCACTTCCCTCCCAACAGCAATTCCCCGGCCACTCTAATATCACAGCTGGTACTAAAACATGGCTCACATAAAACCATCGACTTCCCTCCTACAAATACTATAAGAGACAATACCATGAGGTTGACGATGTGGGAGCACTCTCATTTCTTATAAACACGACCTTAAACCAACTATCATTGTTCAAGCAATGCCTTCGCAGATGCTGAATCCTTCTAAAACTTTCCTCCTGGAATAGCAGTCACTTTCTAATAGTGACCTACCTTCCTGTTCAAGTCTCTCTTAACAAATTTAAATCAGTTATACTTACTGTCACCTCAACTGCCCGCAGCATAAAAAATATTATTATTCTAGGTGATTTTATGTTAATTGGTGGATAATTTGGAAGGTTATTGAGGAGTGATCACTGAATGACATTGGAAGAACAGATATATTGGAGATGATGTGGGATGTTAGTGATCAGCAGATCCAGGAGGGAGTGGTTGTTGATTCTGAGATTTAATCGAGCAGATGATTGATATTGACAAGGAATTCAGCAATGTTTTTTCTCAAGGGACCTTGGGAGGTTAGGTTAAAATCACATAGAATTTATCCATCTATCCACTTACAACCCCTTTTTCCTATTTTTGCACATGGGGTTGGAGTGTCACTTCAACAGTAAAAAAATCATCTAGAGCCAAGGCTATATGAAACAAATTACCTTCATATCCAGATCCAGCATCAGTACTGACAACCTGAAAAAAACACCTAGCAACTTTTGACTGGTCTCTTATTACCCACTTACAGATCCCCAACTCAGCTGCAACAGTTCTTATAATATCCTTCAACTTCAAGACAAATTCTTCCCTGTTATACAGTGCCTTTTCAAATACAACAAAATCCCCTGGCTAAAAACTGAACTAAAAGATCTTCTGAAACTTATCTTTTTTAAAACTTTTGCATGGTCTTTATGGAGACAAAAACCCATCCCAGAAAAATCTTACTGCCTTTACCTCTCTGTGTAACCTAACTAGGCAAGCCATATGCAAGCATAAAAACAACTATTTCAGAAACAAACAACTAAACTAGCCCTGCTAGGCAAATCTAAACATTTCTGGCAAGAAATAAAACTTCTCACAGGCCAAAAATCCACAGAACCCAGCTCCACCCCTTTCACCATTCAAACCTCTCAAGGCCATCTGTCAATCCCTCACTTTTTCAAGGAATTTAGCCACCTACCTAGTACTGCAAACTCTACCTCTGCCTTCAACTTACTCAGCCCTCCTTTTATCTCCTCTTCCATTTTAAGAAAATTACACACAAAGAATGTAACCCCTATTAGAAAACATACCCCTGGATGCACACCCTGGTGCAAACAACCCACTCCCGTGGCTTATATATCTCTGAAAAGACTTCCTTAACACACCTCTTCTCCACATTTATAATTAATACAATGCTAGACATATGGAAAACTGCTCTTGTTAAACCCCTTCCCAAACAGCTGCATTCAAAAAATACCTTCCACTTCTACCCTATTTCCGTATTCACTACACCTGGGAAAATACTTGAAAAATGAATCTACAACCGTCAATTTACATCTAACAGTAACACCTCCTCATTCTTAAATATCATGGATTCTGGACCTGCTGGAGCACAATGACAGTACTATGGTCACTTAAAGATGAGATACTTCTCAAAATGTATACTGTCTTCACTGACCTTGCCAACGCTTTTGATATTATTGACTTCATGCTGTACCTTCACGCTCTCCAGGAAATCAGGTTAGTCCCAACACTGCCATCTGGTTTCGACATGTCGTAACAAATAGGTATTTCAGAGTCAAAATAGGCTCATCCCTATCACCTCCAGCACCCCTTACTAGGGGAGTACTGTAGAGATCCATACTCACCCCACTGTTGTTTCCAATATTTATTAAGAAACTACCCTCTGATATCCCTAACCTTCCTATTACTCTTTAAGCAGATTAAATGGTTATTCCTCAGTCCAGTCCCTCACATTCATCTGTTTAAACCCAGCTTCAGTCTGACCTCCACTCCTTTCATTCTTGGCTAAACAACCACAAGCTACTTCTAAATCCCGCCAAAATAAAAAGTATGATATTAGTAACCTCACAAAACTGAAAAAAAAAACCTTCAAAAAATCAACATCAACGGATCTCAATGGCTTCTCCAATAGAAACACCCATGTCCTTTAAATACTTAGGTTTATGGCTACACCAGTCACTTAATTTCCAAACCACATTGAAAATACCAGGAAAGAAATCAGTTTTCTTGTATTCTGTTCCTCGGAAAAAAACACTACCTTTCACTCATCAGCTGCTTCATTTTTATATTTATCACTAAAGTTAATTCATGTTTGTTTTTATACTCTGTTAATAATATTTACATACTGTATTAATTGTCTATAGAATTATCTGCCTTCTAGGATTACACTGTTTGTGAATTTGTTCTATTTTTTTGTGAATTTATCCACCCTGGGTGTGCCTGCAAATAGTGTATTGCAATCAGTGTACTATCCAGATAAACTAACTAAATAAGTAAGTAAATGAAACGTGTAGTCAAGATAAGATGGTAAGGGAGATTACTGATGATATGATAAGTGAAAAATGAGATGTTATGTTGGTTGTAGGAGATGTTAAAAGGTGCATGATTGTGTTGAGTAGGACTGTTTTTGGAATATTATAAAATAATATGGTTTCATAAGTAAATTTTTGATTGTTATTTAATCTGTATATAACAATACTAGTATTAGAATTCTGGTTAATGGATGACTGATATTTTCCTGAGGAGAGGTATGAGGCAAGGGTATCCTTTGAGTGGGATTTAATTTGCTTTTGGTTTGAATGTAATCAGTGGTAAAATACAAACATATGAAGATGTTTTATGGTAGTGTTAGTGTATGTATTCCAATTGTATTTGTTTTATGCAGATGATATTATTATAATACCTAAAAATTAAAGGTGGACAGGTAGAATACTAAGTTGTGCACATATTTTTGGTTAGAACTCACTATCAAAAAATAACGAATTAAGTGGAGATGGGCAGAGAGAAATTTTTTGTTTTTCTATAACTGGAGTGAGTTTGTTGGGGATAAGATTTCAGAAAAAGAGGTAATTGAGGAGCAGCTAAGTGAAGTTATAAATACAATTAAAGGAATAGGGAGATTTTGGAAACTGTTTACGATGCTTCTTTGAGTTTGTATAAGGCTATATTTAATAAAGAAAGGAATGTTGGGGGGATTGTTACAAACTTGTTGCAATTTAATTATGGAAAATTGTGGGATTACATCGGGGAAATACAAAAAGGAGTGATGGAAATGGAGAAATAAGGGAATAAAATAAGTTTATGGGATTTAGAGGGCAATAATTTGAAAGTTTCTTGAAAAGTTTGGTATAATGACATTCTTAAAAATGCTATGTAGTCAGTCCTTGGGAAGGGTGAATAAGGAAATTACTGATCCTGTCAAAGCTAGGAAGAAAGGATTTGAGAATATCTTAGAAGTGCAAGACTTTCTGTGGAGGTTGAGTATAAATAAATTACCTGTAAAAAGAAAGATTTATATAAGATCTTATCACAAAGGCTATGCGTATATTGTAAGGAGGTCAAAACCTTTCAGCATGTTTTTTGGGGTTTTGAAAAAAGATTAAAAAATTATGGAGTAAGATTTTCAAAGAAAAGTATTTGGGTATTTCTTTAAAAAACAGAAATATTGCATATGAATATGGTTATTTATTATTATTATGGACAGGAGAAGAGTAACAGTAGAAAACATAATATTTTATATGGTATTATTTGGAGTATTTGGAAGGCTAGGCTGAAGAAACGTTATTTAATAAGGTTTGGGGCTTGGCTGATATACTTAATAAAATAAGATAAGATTTTATTTGTGACAAAAAAAGAGTGGGAGAAATAATTAACAAATATATTGATTCAATTGTGAATTTTCAAAATCTTTAAATTTAATTCTTGAAGTGAGTGTGCATTTTCTTATGGTGTATAATGTGTAAAGTATGTAAATAAGTGAAAATAATGGACCCCTACACTTTAACAAACCATACATCACATATATTTTCTTTGCTACTATCATCAGTTCAGCATTACAAAAAATGTTGAATTTCTGTCTTTCTTATTCCTCCTCCAGAAAGTTATTAAGCCTGTATTGTTTCCACAATTTCCATTTATTTCTGTGTAATTTGCTCCTTCTCTTTCTAAAGATGCCTCTTCCAGTTCATGTATCTCTTTTATAATATTCAATACCTCAAAAACAGTTTGTGTAGACTCTGATTTCCATTTTTTAACAATATTTTTTGGCAGCCAACAGAATTAAATTTATTAAGTCTGTACTATGTCTGTACCAATTATATCTTTATATTTCTGAGTCCCTTATTTTCTTGAACATCCTACTCTTTTTCATAGGTGACACAGGATATTTTATATCCATCTGAGCTTTTACTATCTCAAACAGATAGGACATCGGTTTAATGTCTTATCCAAAGGATGATCCACTCAGGAGTACTGTATGGCACGGTCAGCAACTAATCTACTTGGAATAGAACCCACAACTTTCTGCACCAAATGTAAATGTGCTATTTGCTGCACCACTGACACTATCATTTTTATCATAAGTTTTAGTTATCTGGCAGAAGAGTGGCAAGAACAAATGTTAAAAACTAAGTAAAACTGCAAGCCGATCTGTTGAAAATGTGACAGTCATTGAAAGTTTTTTTAAAACATGTGGTGGGTTTTAGCAATTTAGTTCTGATGAAGTCATGTTTATGTGAGATGAAAGCACTTAACAAAATAAATATTTGAAAAGATAGCATTGGAGGAACTTATTATTTTATCCTCTTGTTTGAATTTCCTGTTGAGTGATATTGTTATACAGTCATGACCATATCTGGCCTGATTGTGATATGGAGGCAGGATGGAAGTACAAAAAGAAGAAGAAAATGAATGTATCAACAGTAACAAAAGTGAAACTGAAATGGCTGAAAAAATCTATTATAATGAGGATGCCATGTTACTGTTAAATAATGAAATAGAAAGACAAGATGGAGGGAGGATGGACAGAGTTTGAAACTATGGCCCATATAAGTAACAAATATGATGTGTTAACAGAATATAATGAAGACACAGTAAATAAAAAAAAAAAAAAAACTGGTGGCTGATAATCAGAAAGTGACAACTGCAAAAAAGTAAGTATACATAAAAATGTGAGAATATTTAAAAAATTAGTAAGGAATAATGCTTGACTGTTTAAACATTAATAGTATAAGCTCAAGTTTAAGAAAGATCTTAGTAGCAAAATGAATGAATGTCAACTAATATATTTAATAATATATAATAATATAAAATATCTTGTTTTGTTGGTGAACACAAACTCTGGGATTCAGAAGGGGTCATTGACATGTTAAGTACAAATAATGCTTTCCAAGGGAAGTGGTCAATGCTAATTAACCATGTCCTCTCTCAAAAAATGTCTGTGGGAAGGGATTTATGCAAGTGACAGCATAAATTAACATGGCCAAAATGCTGTATGGGAGAGACTGCATTGCAGGTATGGTAAGGTAAGATCAGAGAAGATGCATTGGTAGGGAGTGTATAAGTATGTGTGTGTGTGTGTGTGTGTGTGTGTGTGTGTGTGTGTGTGTGTGTGAATGTCTGCATTTCTATGTGGGGGGAGTGACTGAGTTGGGTTTTTGTGCCAACACAATATATGGGCTATCACTATTAATTAGTACCAAAATGTGCTGATTAGCAATGGTGATGATTATGCATGTTTCACAGACATGCAAGTTAACTGATAATGAAATCTTCAGTATTATGGCTAAATACGTCTGTGAATTGCATTTTATATGGTGGTGTAAACTGCACCTTGTAGTGGTAGCAATTTATTCAAGCATAAGAGATTCTTTGAATTGTGAATCTTGTGAATATATCAGAGTAGCTTTATTATGGGAATGAGAAGAAAATATACATGGAAACTAGGAAAAACAGTGACTGAAACAGAGTACTTTGTGTTTGAAGAAAGTCTGTAGGAAGTAAGTTACAAGAATATAAAAGTGGAATTTTCAGATCTTGTAATTATTTTAAGTGAAACAACAGGTTGTTATTTTTGCTTGAAGAAGGCTTAAATTGGTTGGTAAGGAATGACTGATTTAAAGATGACGTTGGAATGTTATGGAAAGAAGAATTAATATATAAAGAATTAACAGAATGTTATGACTGGAATGAGTGAAGGGTAGGATGGGAAGAGAAAAAGACTGAGATCAGCATGAAAGAAAAAACAGACAATAGCAAGTTGGTGTGCATCTTGGATGAACTTCAAAAAGAATATGAAACACAGAAACATTTTTTATTAAGAAAAATATTAGGCAAACGTAAGTGAAATAATCTTTTTTATAGTAGCAAAGCATTTCAGTTAAAGGAATTAACAAGAAACAAAAAGAGAAAAAGTGTTCCTTAATAAAATACTTGATCATCAAGGAAAAGAATAAGACAGGCAAGATAAAATACTAGAAGTGGCCAGTGATTATATGTTGAATTTATATAATGAAAGAAGTCAGAGATATAGCAAGGCACAGCTATGAGAACTTAAGTTATTGACAAAGGAAGACAGAAAATGTTTAGAGAGTGACAGAAGTAAAAGAACTAAGAGCGAGAATCAATTGCTTTGCTTTAGAAAGATACAGCTGTTGGCTGTGATGGAAATGGATTCCAATTACTATAAAATGTTATCAGAGGAACTAAATATTATCTTTGCAGGACTCTGAGAGCAGGGAAAGCCTTGAACTGTGAGCTTTTTCATCAAAAATGGGAGATAAAAGGTATTTTTCAATGTTCTGTGAATATTTCAATTGCACTTCAAGTCACTTGTGACTTAATACTGTAATTTATTGCGTACGTTAAAGCTATTTTGTTTGTTTTTAACCTAAAAAGTCAACCTGTTTGCAATTTCTGCTTGGTCTGGTGCCACCTGTTTGCAATTTCTGCTTGGTCTGGTGCCACACTCTTGTTGCTGTATTTGCAGTAGTGGGAGAATTGTGATATACTGCAGGATCTGTAGAATCTGATAATAATGAGTAAGCATGAGACAACTCTAATTTTCACATCTGTACATCTTTCACTGCATTTTTGCCATAACTACATTTACTTATAATTTCTGCCTGGTTGGGTACCATAGTCTTGTAGTTTTGTTTCACAATAATGGTTTTATTTTTAGTTTTGCTGCAGGTTCTTTGTCCAAACAGTTTACACTCAAAATCTGTTGGAAAGATGAGAAATTTTGCTTATTATTTACCTGTTTAAGTAATCACAGGTTCATCTGCCCGCACTGTAAAAATTAAAACTCCTTAATTTCTATCCTACCTGGGACTTCAGAACTGTAGCACAGAATCACAGTGGTGAGAACACTACAATGTATTATTAGTTCTGAGTCTCAGAACTCCACTGGTTGATTTATTGGCTTTTTTGTGGAAGTCTAGCCTGTCACCTATAACGTGCTGAGCTGACCTCACCCAGGGTGTTTTAATCAAGACTCTGAGAAGAGTGGAAAGCCTTGAACTGTGAGATTTTCCATCAGAAGGGGGAAGAAAAAAAATGCTGTTGTTGGGCTATATAGTGGGTTGTTGTGCAAAAGCCTTTTTATCTGTAGGAAGCCTTACTAATATTTATAGTGTTAGCATTCTAAACATGAGGCTTCAGTAACCTGTGCTGAGTGAAGTAACTCACACCCTGGGCTGTGATAAAGCCAAGAATATTTGCACATCTTATACTAATATATTAGTACAGATATTAATATTATATTAGATATTAGTATAAGATATTATATCTAAGATATTAGAGCTTATATGCTCCCTCTACACAAGGGGGGCCCCAGCATAGACACTACCAACTTACTTTTTGGACTGTTTGGACAAAGAACCTGCAGCAAAACTCAAAATAAAGCCATTATCGTGAAACAAAACTACAAGACTATGGTACTCAACCAGGCAGAAATTATAAGTACTTTTTTTACCAACAAATTGCTATGCTATCACCCATCTCTAATATTCTAGAAAAATGTATTCATTCTCAACTTCTTCACCATCTGACTCACAATCTCATCCTCTGTCCCACCCAACATGGATTTAGGCCAGGACATAACACCACCACTGTCCTCATATCCTTCATGGACACTATTAACTGAGCCCATGACGCTGTTAAAATCATACCTTAACTATTTCTTGATCTTTCTAAAGCTTTTGATACTATATCCCACACTCTCCTTCTAAAAAAAACTCTCTAACATAGGTACCTCACCTCAAAGTCTAAACTGGTTCACTAATTACCTCGCTAACAGGCAACAGTCAAATAAATGACAGAACTCTTACTCCCCTTTCCTAACCATCACCACTGGTGTTCCTTAAGGCTCCATTTTAGGCCCACTCCTGTTTAGCATATTTATCAATAACTTCCACACTGCACTCTCTCAAGGCTCAGTCAACCAGTACGCAGTTGACTCCATTATCATCTGCACTGCAAACAACTCCTCAGAACTACACCAACTCACCCAAAATGCCCTCACCTCCACTGAAATTTGGATGTCTAATAATCATCTTGCCCTGAACCACAACAAAACCAAGCTAGTAATCTTTGCCTCTAAAAAGTCCATACCCCTACAAAAAAAGAACTTCACCATTCAATACCTAAATGGTACCACCATCGACATTGTATCTAGCACAAAACTCCTAGGTGTCATCATAGACGAAAACCTCACATTCGACCTGCACATCCAGTCCAGTGTCAAAAAGACACATCAAAAGCTTGGCAGTCTCAACCTACACAAACATCTGCAACAGCCTGACATTCCCTTGCGCCTTCTTTTCTATTACCCTCTCTTTTATACGGTGCCCCCCTCCTCACCAACATTCAGTCCTGTCTAAAGTCCAAACTAGACTAATGCTACAACATAATTGCTAATTTTGTAACTAATGCCTCCTACTCATCCCACCACTGCTTATCATTACACAACCTAAAATGGCTTGAACTCCCCAACTATCTCACCTTTATCCAACTAACTACAGCTCACAAACTCATTCATAATCCATCCATGTGTCCTGCTGTATCTTCTGTACTTACTTTATACCATCCTAACAGACCGCTCTGATCCAACAACCAACTGCTCATAAATGTAGAAAAACCCAAACTTTCGGCTGGCCAGATGCTTTACTCCTTTACCATCACAAAACTTTGGAACTCCCTCCCTCCAACACTTAGATCCGCCTACTCAGTAACGCTCTTCAAGAAATCTCTAATCAACACCTCTTCTCATCTTAGCTGTGCAGATGTGCTAACACCATATCTCATATAACCTAACTTCAACCAGCAGAACTATTCTCACCCCGCTTCCGATTCCGACCCCGCTCTCCCTCTCGGGGCTTCGGCTTTGGTAAGCTCGGCGCCGACATCGGCCTCGGAGCCTTCCCTCTCAGTGGAGCCGGGAATTCCTGTTTCCTCGGAGCGGGGATATTCTGGCCTCCCGGGGAGGGGAGCCTTTGAGGTGATGAGGAGTGTCCTGGCCTCTGAGCCTGGTCAACGGTCCATCCCTCTAGCTCCTCCCTCTTCAGTGCCTGTAGACGCCTCTTGCCAGCCTCTTGCTCTCAGGCCCAGGGATCCATCGCCCCAGGTTTCCCCATTGGGAATTTCCTCCTCTTCCGAAGTTTCTCCTGATCCAGCAGGTGAACCTCCCCGGAAGAGGACGTGTAAGAGGAAACACACAGACTCCCCCGAGTCTACTACATTGAATACCGACTTAGATGAGTCGGAGGGTTCCCCACGATCCCCCTCTGAGGATGTCTCCTTTTCAGACATCCTTGAGCTCCTCAAACAGAGGGGGAATTGGCCATCCATTGATCCCTCCGAGGATGAGTCGGTATACCTGGAGGCTTTTGGATCCCGACCCTCCACCTCCTGGGTGTCTCCGCCTTTCGACCCACTCATGCAGGTAGTGGCTCGGAAGGTGTGGGCGGCTCCAGATTCTGTGGAACCTGTCCCCAGGAGACCATCCAAATTTATCACGGCCCCTTCGGACAAACAGTTCCTTTCCAAGGGTGTCTCTGTGGATGCTATGGTGGTGGCGGCCACTAAGAAGGAACTGGCGGATCCTTCAGTACCTGTCCATCCTCCTAACAAGGATTCTAGGACCATGGACAGGTATGGAAAGCGGATGTTTTCTTCAGCGACCTTTGCTATGCTTTCGCTGAACTACCTTTGTCACTTCACCAGGCTTCAACGAGATATTCTCAAGGAACTGGGTGAAGTAGTCCAGGATCCTTCTGCTGCTGGGGCTCAAGAAAAGATTGCCTCGCAGCTTGCAATCCTGAATTCCCTATCTAACTCCTCCATGCGGCTCATATCCTATGCGGCCGATGGAGTGAGCAGGGCCGCAGGCACAGGAGTTGCTCTTAGACGCCAAGCCTGGATGCGGCTGTGTAATTTTGCGGACCCCTTTAAGGCGTCCTTCACTAATACCCCCTTTGATGGTTCGGCTTTGTTCGGACCTCAGGTGAAGGATACCTTGACCAGGTGTGAGCAGGACGGTAAAACTCTTTCTGCCGTTGGAGTCCAATTTTCCACTCCTTCTAGACCATATCCCAAGGGTCAGAAGGGGGGGAAGATGTGGTTCCGTAAAGCCCAAGGAGCTACACTGGACGCACGTGGTTAGTTTACCCCCAGAGGCAGAGGGGGTAACAATAATAGACGCCGCCCTAGAGGCAGGGGGGGGTCATCAGAATCAGGGCAACAGGGAGTCTCTTCCTGAGAAGCCCTTTCAGCATCCCTGAGGTGTTGCCCGACTGTCCACCCTTGGAGGCAGTCGGGGGAAGGATTTCACTGTACCCAGTAGCCTGGCAATCCCTATCACAAGAGATGTGGGTACAGTCGATCATATCCGAGGGTTACAAAATCCCCTTCAAAAGGTTTCCCGTACCTCTACAATCCCTTCCAGACATCTCACCCGGTCAAAGGGATTTGGCAGAACAGGAGGTTTCAAAGCTCCTAGAAAAAGAGCCGTCCAGACTGTGCCGGCAGACCAGGCAGGATCCGGCGTCTACTCGAGATTCTTTTTGGTCCCCAAAAGGACGGGAGATTGGAGACCAATATTAGACCTGAGCAATCTAAACAGATTTGTCAAGAAGGCAAGATTCCGGATGGTCACGCTTCAGTCCATTCTGCCCTTTCTGGGCAAGGACAACTGGATGTGCTCTATAGACCTTCAGGATGCGTACTATCACATAAAGATTCACAGACGCTCCAGAAGGTTTCTCCGCTTTCGGCTAGGGACCAGTCATTACCAATTCAGAGCACTGCCCTTTGGCCTCACTTCAGCCCCCAGAGTGTTTACCAAATGCATGGCAGTGGTCACAGCTCATCTGAGACGTCAAGGATTCCAGGTGTTTCCCTACTTGGACGACTGGCTCCTCACCGCCACCACCAAGTGTCAGCTTCTTCAGTCCAGAGACTACACTCTACAGCTTTGCAGGAGTTTGGGAATTTCAGTAAATTTCGAAAAATCTTCTCTGCTGCCTTGCCAATCTATCACCTTTATAGGCGCAGAATTAAACACCGTCAAAATGTTAGCCAAACTAACAGATCAAAGAATTCTGGACATCCAAAAATTCGTTCGGATTCTATTGCAGAGCAACAAGATCAAAGCCAGATTTATACTGAAAGTTCTAGGTCTTATGGCTGCGGCCATTGTTCTTCTACCACTGGCTCGCTTCCACATGCGTCTTCTGCAGTGGATGCTTTTCACGCAGTGGTCGTACCACAGTCTCCCGATGAGGCACGAAATCTTAGTCACACAGTCGTGCAGAGCTCATCTGAATTGGTGGATATCTTCCCCTCTTCTTCATCAGGGCCGACCCTTTATTCCTCCTCCTCCAGTTGCCACAGTCACTACGGATGCCTCTCTGATCGGGTGGGGGGGGCATTATCAGGGCAGGATGGTCCACGGGACGTGGCAACCCATAGAATACCATCTGCACATAAATGTCCTGGAGATGAGAGCAGTGCTTTTAACGTTGCAAGCCCTCAACGACTTTCTTCCCACGGGGACTATTGCAGTACAAACGGACAACATGTCCGTGGTCTGGTACATCAACAAGCAGGGCGGGACCAGGTCCTATCCATTGTGTCGAGAAGCTCTCAGACTTTGGCAATGGGCGATCTCCTCTCATCGGTTTCTGATAGCAACGCACATCCCCGGCAGGTCCAACCTATTGGCGGACAGGCTGAGCAGATCCATTCTGATGCCTCACGAGTGGTCTCTCAATCAATCTGTGGTGGATCAGATTTTTCTGAAGTGAGGCACTCCTTGTTGCGATCTTTTTGCTACTCCTCAAAACAACAAGTGCCCCGATTTTTTCACTCTCTTTCCCCTTCCAGGCCAACCCCTGAGAGACTCTCTAACCCAGGATTGGCCCCGGGGACTTCTGTACGCTTTTCCTCCCTTTCCATTGATTCCACAAGTCATTCAGAAAGCCACCGTTTTGAGGGCCAAGTTGATCCTCATTGCCCCTTATTGGCCTCGACAAATTTGGTTTCCGTCTCTGCATCGTCACCTTCTGGTGCAGCCCTGGCATCTGGACCCAGTTCCGGATCTCTTGATCCACCAGTCGGGTCAGCAGCACTGGGCCATTCATTCTCTCAACCTCACTGCTTGGTTGCTCCACTTCCTTCCCTAGCCAGGCTACCGATGATTTCTGATTCAGTCAGAGACATCTTAGTGTCTTCTTTAAAGTCGTCCACTAGGACTGTTTATGCTAGCAAGTGGCGACGTTTTTCTATCTGGGCAAATTGCAGAAATATTGATCCCTTTACTGCTCCTGTACATTCTGTTTTAGATTTCCTGGCGGAGGTTTTTCATTCAGGATCCTCGTCATCTACAGTCAAAGTACAACTGGCTGCTATTTCCAAGTATCATGTTGGCTTGCATGACAATAACATTATGTCTCATAGATTATGCAAGGCCTTTCTGAGAGGAGTTTTTCTCCTAAAGCCGCCTATAAAGCATCCTCCTCCGCAATGGGATCTAAACTTAATGTTGGCATCCTTGATACTACCTCCTTTCGAACCGTCTGCTTCATGTTCTTTGAAGTTATTGACCTGGAAAACTATATTCTTACTGGCTGTCACTTGCAAGAAGGGTTTCGAGATTCAAGCTCTCTGCATTCGTTCCCCTTATTTGGTTTTTCATAAGGACAGGGTATCATTAAGAACGAACCCTTCCTTTCTCCCCAAAGTTGTATCTCAAACCAATATTAACCAATCTATAGATCTACCAGTCTTTTTCCCAAACTATTCCGACAGAGCTGAACAGAAACTGCATTTTTTGGATGTCCATCGTCAGCTCAGGTACTATTTGCATAGAACTAAACAATTCAGGAAATCGGACCAATTATTTGTCTCCTATGCAGAAAACAGGATAGGTCTTCCAGTTTCTAAAGTGACCTTATCCAGATGGTTGACTTCCACCATTTCCTACGTGTACTCTCTTAGAGGCAAGCAGCTATCTTCTAAACCAAAGGCACACTCAACCAGGAGTTTATCCACTTCTACAGCCTTTCAGGATAGACTACCCATTGATACCATTTGTGCAGCAGCTACTTGGGCCACGCCTCATACCTTTGTCTCTCATTACAAGTTGGCTTGGCCTCCAGAGATAGGGCCAGTTTTGGTTCCACAGTTCTCAAGAGTCTGTTCCATTGAGCCACCCGGGATACAGGTGCTAGGGACGCGGTCCCATCCAGCAAGAATGAAGGCGAGATTGACAACTTAACATTTAGAAGTTATGTACCTACCATAACGTTCCATGTTAGTTGTCTTCTCGCCTTCTTTCTTGCGTCCCTCCCTCCTTCCCCCTGGCCTGGACAGATCTTGAAGAGTTCCTATCAGGTTGTTTCCTCCTGAGCCTTTCATATAGGACTTCTATTATGAACTTGTGTTCCTAATTATGTTAGGTTAGTCTTTAGCAGGGTAGGTTAGCTACCAAACGAGATCTGAGGTAGTTCCGCCTTGCATCATGGGATATAGGGTTGCCTCGAGCTGGTAAAAGGAGTTCTCAAGCTAAAGCAAGTGCCGAGTCGGAGACGAGGATCGGCTCCGAACCCATCCAGCAAGAAAGAAGGCGAGAGAAGACAACTAACATGGAACGTTATGGTAGGTACATAACTTCTAAATTTTGCGCGTCTATATCACATTATCGAAAAGTGATAATGTTGAACGGCTATAATATCAAAAGTGCCGTTCATCGAAACTGTTCTTGTGGGGGGCTGCACCCCCCCACACCCCCCACTAATTATATATACCAACTCCGAGATCGCACTATAGTGAGGAAAGGGCAAATTTATTGATCCTCACTGTACCGCGATCCCACAAGAACAGTTGCGATGAACACCACTTTCGATATTGTAGCCGTTCAACATTGTCAGTTTTTGATAGTGTGATAGGAACCCAATTTTGCTAGCTGAAAACTACTCATATGGAATGTTCTCATGTATATACTCTGTATTGCTTGTATAATATCTTGATTTGGGAATGACTACTTATGTACAGTTTTTTCACCAATTATATAAGCTGCCAATAATATGTACTAAATATCTTTATTAATGTAAATTCTGTATTGTATGTGAAATGTCTTATATGTGGATCTTTCCCCCCCCCCCCCGGGACTCCACTGAAAATGGGCACTTCTGGCCCAGCTGGAGCATCCTCGTAAACAAATGCAAATAAATAAATAAAATAATATTTGGCATCTTCTTTGCTGCTCATTAATAAGTATACCTAAACTAGCCCCTGCATCCCGACACCAACACAACTTAAAATAATTATAATCCCCCCCCAAAATCATTCCTCTCTAAACCATGGACCAGCACTTTCCCATGACTTCTGTAGCCAGCCTGACTGAGAAGGTAACTTGAGACAATGTAAGAATTGTCTCATGCATTCTGACAGTCATCTGTTACTCAAACAGCATAACACAGCCTGAGAGATGTGCCTATATAATGGCATTGGCGGATAAAATCTTAACACACACAGACATCAGGATTTTCAGCAGTATTCCACATAATCCATCATATGCTGAAGTTCTAAAGCAGTAGTGTCCAACCCGCGGCCCGCGGGCCGCATGCGGCCCTCAGACCTCTTCCATGCGGCCTGCGACCCTTAAATTAAAATTTTACTTTTTTTCCCGTTTTTTGTAATGGTTGCGTCCTTTCGCAGGTGTGCGCATGCGCCAAAGCACCCTCCTGTTAGTTTTCGCGCTGTTAGATGCATTCGCGGGAAAGGAAGAGCTGACTTGCGTCCTTTAGCTGGTGTGTGCATGCGCGAAAAGTACCCTTCCATTAGTTTTCGCGCCGATAGTTGCATTCGCGGCAAAGAAGAGCTGAGGGAAGACGAGAGCATCGTGCCGAAGAAAAGTTGAGAGAGATCGAGAGAGGGAATTGTAATTTTTACACACCGACTACTACACCAGGTAAGTTAAGTATGTAGTGAGCACAATATTGAATTATAGGTGTCACTACAGCTCCCTTAATGGATACGCTACTATATGTTCTTCACCATTCCTCTGAGAGCAGGGATTCTTACACTTTCAGATACATTTTTTTCTTGTATGTGATGTCTGCAGAGTTTGCATATTCTCCCTGTTTTACATTCATTACAGTAAGATACGTCCAAAACAGATACATTACGTAACATACTATGAATAAAACAAAACAAAGAAAAAATACATAAGCATGTTGTAAATTTTACAATGTAAAAGCTATGTTCATGTGAATTAATATATACAGCTGTACAAAAGTTTAAAAGTTTGAATTGAAAGCTCTGTTACTTAGCCTGAATTGTGAAAGCATGAACATTTAGTTTCCTCAAAGAAGGTATCTTTGAAGAAAGACTGTTTGAATGTTTCTGCAATTTAATAGGCATTTCCTTCTGGAGAAGGCTTTCCCTCTTAGTGATAGTTTGAATTTGGGCCTGGAAAGTATAAGCAAGTTAGACTGGTTGTTTCTAAGTGTGTAATTTAGGTCTCTCAGAGGTAGTATCATTTTGAGAGGACAGTATCCTATTGTAAGAATTTTGAGTATATGTTCCTATTTAGCGGGTGTGCTACCTACTGTTGTTAGGCAGTGCATTGCCTGAAATATTTGGCCAGCAAGCAGTGCAAATTTGCATATCTTTAATTCTGTTTACTGTAATTTTTGACAGTTATAAATAGAGTGCTTGCTGAGTGCCGATAGGACACATTCTAGCTTGGGAAAGAGAACATTTTAGATGCACATTTATAGGAAGTAGGGGGTAGGAAGTGGGATATTCTGTAGCATAGTTTTAATTGAGAAAAAACTTTGACAGTAATTTTGTCTGTGTGATTACTGACGTTGAGAAGATGAACCAGTGTTCTGCTTAGGTATTTCTGCTCTTCTTCCTTGGAAATATTATTGCCTTTTGCATCTTTATTAGCTTTGGTAATGGTTGAAGTTTCTTTACACTTGCTAACAATACATCAGTCTTGATGGAGCTGACTAGTATTGTGCTTGAAGACAAGCACAGAGGTCAGAGAATTTTGATTACAGATTTGTTGGGACTAATGTTTATTGCTATCTTCACCATATATGGTAGTATTAAGCTGTAGATTAGATTGACTGGTCCCTCAACTGAGCTCATCGGTTCAGTGGAGTTTGCTTTTTGAAGTGTTTTTCTTGTGGCAATCAGCTTTGCTTTGCGGAGGTTTAAGTTGCTGACTTTCATAAGGAGAGGAGGGAACTCTTACCTGTTGGTGCCGCATAGGGCTAACAACCCTTATTTGTTTCTGAAAGTAGTAGACCTATATTATCCCTGAACTATGTATTGCATCCTTCTCTGTTTTGTTTTCTGGTGCAGAAATCAGGTGTGATGGTGCTTTGGACCCTATTACATTAGTTTAGGAAGATTGAGCAAGCTGTTTGCTGCTTTCGTTTTGTGAAAAGACTGACCTGGTAGCCCATGAAGCAAACGTTTGAGTTGTTAATTGGATCTTTCGGAGTCTGATGGTAAGCCACTCAATGGAAAATGTAGTAGAGGTGTAACTGTTTGCCATGCTTGATCAGAATGCCGTCATTGCAGACATGTATGTGGTGGCCACACCTTTTCCACATATTGTCTCAACCCCAGCTTCAGGAGCTGGCCATGCTTTAGTTTAGTAAGGTTGAACTTAAAAGGATTTTGCCTTTTGATCCTTTGCAGTTGTACTGTCTGACTCCTTCCATGCTGTTGATTATCTGTTTGAGATCCAGCTCAATCACAGCCCATGAAGGAGGGCATCAATTGATTTTATCAGAAGTTCTTACGATGTAAAGTGATCTTTGAGGGGACTGTCCTTGATGAATTCTAAATCCCCTGCTGCTTCCATGCTTGTGGGCAGCCAGTGTATCCAACCGGTTTGGAGATGTTCATCATGCTGATCACTGCTGCAGTAGCCTTAGTTGTATGGGTTGTATCCTGCCTAGGATGTAAAAGCTGGCCAGAATCCAGAGCTTCAGGGTGCCTTCCATGTACCTACTCAGTCAGCTTGAGCTGACTAAAAGACATGTTTGGGTGCCAAGCCTTTCAGAGCTTTCCTGACACTGAAAAGTACACTCCTGATGTTTCCAAAGATTGGCAATCAGCTTATGCTATTAACTTGCTGGACAGAAGTTCCCTTTGGGGAGAAAATGCTTTCATTTAAAAAAAACAAATCTTTTTTATAACTCCTTTCCTGTTCAGGAAATGTATTTTAAAGCTAAGAGTTTGTGTTTTAATGGACTATCATAAGGCCATACTATACTTTTAAACAAGAGCGCTGTTTTTCCTGTCAGTTTCAGTTATTTTAAACAACTTCTACATTTTTTTTCTGTGGAGTAATTGTGTTTTTTACTTTTTTGGCGCTGTCAGGTTTTTTTAAAGTGCTTTTTACTCTTTTATGTGTAAAAAAGTGAGTTTTAAAGACTTTAGTTTTACTGGCTCTTGTTGCTTGTTTTCCCTGGGAAAGAGGCACCAGTTTTTGCATGACTGTGGAGTAAACTGTCAGTCTCATAATTGGTGGTACTTCTAGCCACAAAAAGAAAAGGTTAAGTAAGCTGGCTTTGTCACCACAGCATTCTAGCAATTTACATCAGCCACAGGTGGGTGACTTTGCTGTGGCCGTTAGTTGTACCTTAGACAACTCCTCTTTTACCCCCATGTCCCTCTGGTATAGCACCTGCAGCCATGATAGACCAGGGGTTAGCCATGTCCACTGTGGCTGTTGAGGTCCCCTCAGCGGGCAAGGGAGGGTCCCTGGTCCTGGGAGAGGGAACAGGGATGGCTTCCCTTTTTTGCCAGAATGTTGTGTCCAACTCTGAGGAAATTGATGCTGCTATTAAATAACACTGTTGGCATCATTGTTCCTGTCAAGAAGAAACAGAAAACTAAACATGTATCTACTCCTCCTCCTAATTTCCGTAGGATACGTTTACTGGGATCTGACTCGGGCTACTGATCCTCCTTATATGACGGTTTCTGGTAAATGAAAGAGGGATGCCTCTCTTCTGCTGAAGAGATTCAGGATTCTATATTTGGATAAGAATGGGCAGGCAATGGATTTTCTCTTCGGATTTCTGATTCAGACTTGGAGCCCAGTTTCTGAATCTCCTTGTGTGTGTGTGTGTGTGTGTGTGTGTGTGTGGGGGGGTTCTGTTTCTCACACTATTTCCAGAATGTGCCATTGTTTTCCGCAAGAGAACACTGAGGTTTCTCCAGTCCCTCAAGAAATACAATGAGCTGTTAACAGGAAATTTCAAGAACCTTCACCCATTCCTCCAGTTCTGTCAGCTTTGGAGGATATGTTACTGCCTGCCATTTTCCTGGCACCCAGCCAGCTGCCCCTAAAAATGCAGATGGGATGTATAAAGTCCATCAGTCTGTTAATTCTTTTATACTCAAAATCTGACCTATCAGTTGTAACTTTAGTTAATCCTACTGGTGCCAAACATTTATTTAATTATAATCCAACTGTTTCTGATGAAGATGGGAAGATTAAGTTTGTGGAAAATTCTGTGCTTCTGCAACGTTCATGTTTAGGATTTTAAATTGTCAGACTCATATGTTTGTTCTAACTCAGGGGTGTCCAACCTTTTCACTTGCAGGGGCCGCATTGAGTCAACAGAAATTGTCTGGGGGCCACATGTAAAATGTATCATATAGTTAACTGTATCGCTGTCGCGGGCGACCAAAGTAGACCCCTGGCTGTATTGTAGGTAAATTTGAACAAAGTAATAAATGCATAATATTTGCCCTAAAATTGAATATCTCATTCAAATTCTTAAAAAAAAAACAGTTAAATCTAACATCTTAGTTTAACAAAGTTTATTTGTAAAAAAAAAAATATTAACAAGTATGAACCCTTCAATTTGTATGAGATCATACCTGTGATTTTGCTGGTTTCCTAAAGATGTCCATGTCTTCCATCATGTCCTTAATGCCCATATATTGTCCAAAGCGCTCATGTATTCTTCTGTTTCTAGCTTTTGAATCTGTCCCTGAAATTATTCAAGACATGCTACATCTGGTGTGAAGATAACAGAAGGTTCATCAGTGGTATTCTCAAACTGAGCACCCCTTTGGAAAGGCACATTTCTAGCTTTGGAATCTGTCCCTGAAATATGGCACTGGCAATATTTCTTGCTTTTGCACTGTTGTCTGCTCAGGCTGGTGTGAAGATAACAGAAGGTTCATCAGTGGTATTCTCAAACTGAGCACCCCTTTGGAAAGGCACATTTCTAGCTTTGGAATCTGTCCCTGAAATATGGCACTGGCAATATTTCTTGCTTGTGCACTGTTGTCTGCACAGGCTGGTGTGAAGATAACAGAAGGTTCATCAGTGGTATTCTCAAACTGAGCACCCCTTTGGAAAGGCACATTTCTAGCTTTGGAATCTGTCCCTGAAATATGGCACTGGCAATATTTCTTGCTTTTGCACTGTTGTCTGCTCAGGCTGGTGTGAAGATAACAGAAGGTTCATCAGTGGTATTCTCAAACTGAGCACCCCTTTGGAAAAGCACATTTCTAGCTTTGGAATCTGTCCCTGAAATATGGCACTGGCAATATTTCTTGCTTTTGCACTGTTGTCTGCTCAGGCTGGTGTGAAGATAGCAGAAGGCTCATCAGTGGTATTCTCAAACTGAGCACCCCTTTGGAAAGGCACATTTCTAGCTTTGGAATCTGTCCCTGAAATATGGCACTGGCAATATTTCTTGCTTTTGCACTGTTGTCTGCTCAGGCTGGTGTGAAGATAACAGAAGGCTCATCAGTGGTATTCTCAAACTGAGCACCCCTTTGGAAAGGCACATTTCTAGCTTTGGAATCTGTCCCTGAAATATGGCACTGGCAATATTTCTTGCTTGTGCACTGTTGTCTGCACAGGCTGGTGTGAAGATAACAGAAGGTTCATCAGTGGTATTCTCAAACTGAGCACCCCTTTGGAAAGGCACATTTCTAGCTTTGGAATCTGTCCCTGAAATATGGCACTGGCAATATTTCTTGCTTTTACACTGTTGTCTGCTCAGGCTGGTGTGAAGATAACAGAAGGTTCATCAGTGGTATTCTCAAACTGAGCACCCCTTTGGAAAAGCACATTTCTAGCTTTGGAATCTGTCCCTGAAATATGGCACTGGCAATATTTCTTGCTTTTGCACTGTTGTCTGCTCAGGCTGGTGTGAAGATAACAGATGGTTCATCAGTGGTATTCAAAAACTGAGCACCCCTTTGGAAAGTCTGCACATGTACTCCTCTGCAGTATCTAGAAATGTGGCATACATACCTTTTTAGGCTTTTTCCTCAATTCCCTTCACAGTGATAAATAAATAAACTAATAAATAAATAAACTAAATTACTGATGAGGAATATCCCCTTTTCTGCCAACTTGCATTGCAGATGGACTTCCTGGTGGTTACTTTAGGTAACATCACCATTCCATGAAGTCAACAAGTTATGTGATGCAGAGGAGTACATGTGCAGACTTTCCAAAGGGGTGCTCAGTTTTTGAATACCACTGATGAACCTTCTGTTATCTTCACACCAGCCTGAGCAGACAACAGTGCAAAAGCAAGAAATATTGCCAGTGCCATATTTCAGGGACAGATTCCAAAGCTAGAAATGTGCCTTTCCAAAGGGGTGCTCAGTTTGAGAATACCACTGATGAACCTTCTGTTATCTTCACACCAGCCTGAGCAGACAACAGTGCACAAGCAAGAAATATTGCCAGTGCCATATTTCAGGGACAGATTCCAAAGCTAGAAATGTGCCTTTCCAAAGGGGTGCTCAGTTTGAGAATACCACTGATGAACCTTCTGTTATCTTCATACCAGCCTGAGCAGACAACAGTGCAAAAGCAAGAAATATTGCCAGTGCCATATTTCAGGGACAGATTCCAAAGCTAGAAATGTGCCTTTCCAAAGGGGTGCTCAGTTTGAGAATACCACTGATGAACCTTCTGTTATCTTCACACCAGATGTAGCATGTCTTGAATAATTTCAGGGACAGATTCAAAAGCTAGAAACAGAAGAATACATGAGTGCTTTGGAAAATATATGGGCATTAAGGACATGAAGGAAGACATGGACATCTTTAGGAAACCAGCAAAATCACAGGTATGATCTCATACAAATTGAAGGGTTCATACTTGTTAATTTTTTTTTTTTTTTACAAATAAACTTTGTTAAACTAAGATGTTAGATTTAACTGTTTTTTTTAGGAATTTGAATGAGATATTGAATTTTAGGGCAAATATTATGCATTTATTACTTTGTTCAAATTCACCTACAATATAGCCGGGGGTCTACTTTGGTCGCCCGCGACAGCGATACAGTTAACTATATGATACATTTTACATGCGGCCCCCAGACAATTTCTGTTGACTCAATGTGGCCCCTGCAAGCGAAAAGGTTGGACACCCCTGTTCTAAAGATTAACTTGCCTAAACCTTAAAGGCCTCATAGGCACAAAGCACCCTCAGAAACAGTGTCTCTGTGTTAAGCCTGACACTTCACATAGTGCAATAAATTGCCACAGTCAAGAATGCCAAGTCCATAACACAAGCATTTACTAAACAAAACATTCTAGTCATAGGTGAATCCATTGTAAGACATACAGGTGTACCTTTTATCAGGCTGAGCAAGAAAAAAGTGACAGTTAGTTGTCTGTCTAGTGCCAGGATCCATCAGATCAGGTCCTTGGACAAGTACTTGTTTGACTCTGTCGTAGTGCATACAGGTTTTAACAACCTGAGACATACCTGCTTGGATTACATGAAGACAGTCATGTTAGAAATCTCAGACTGTGTCGCAGGCAGGTATGAACTTAGCACTGAGCAGCATTCCACCTTCTCCAGGGATGATTCCACAATATGAGCAAAAAATAATTGACTCCAATTATGGCTTGGTTTTTGGTGTCATTCAAGGTGGTACAATATTTGTCAGCCTGGGAGGGCATAGACTTTTGGATATTGTAAATCCATTCTCATGCTGCCTTTTTTTCACAATGCCAACCAGATATACATACCAATATAATGAACAAGTAAATGAAAACATGAAAGTGTTACTGATCAATGCTAGGAGCCTAGACAAGAAACTCTACTCACCCTGGAGGAAGTAGACATCAGTGTAGTGACAGAGACATGGTTTAAAATGGTTGCAAGCACTCCAGCTATGCAGGGCTATAATACCTTCCACTCTTTTTTAGACCAGCCACTGCACAGGAGGGAAAAAAGGTGGAAGAGTTCTTCTGTTAAAGGAGACTTACATCAAGGCTAGCTAAGCAGCACGATGCACTTGAGGTCCTTCATGTCCAAATTACGGTCAGAAAGGTTTTTACCACATGTTGGCTATCTATCGAACTTCTTCTATGACCCAAAAAATCCACAATGCATATCTACAAGAACTAGAGCCAGTCAATGCTACTTTCTTGGGTGATCTAAACTATACAGCTATAGACTGCGAAAAGTATACCACCACTCATGCACAAGCACAGAGATTCCTGGACTTTGTAAATACAAACAGTTTGGATAACTGGTCAGAAAATTAACTACAGATAATATCATCTTAGACCTTGTCCTTAACTAATACGGGGCCATCTTGCAAAATTCCTTGTGGATCTTTATCACTTGTTGGGTATAACTATAAAGCCATCTCTTTCAAAATAAAATTGAATCCAGGAACCACTTCCACTCCTGGCACCTTTAAAAATTTCTCCAAGACAACCTATGTTCTCTTGAGCGAACCCAAGTCAAACCCAGTTAACTGTGCTGAATAAGTGAAAACATACACCACTAAACTATACTACCATGTAAACAGCTGCATAGATGCAGTAGAAATAAGAAAAGGACATAGCACAAAACAACACCCCACGAGTGGAACGTTAATATCAGCAAGCTTTACAGTGAAGGAAGAGATTTTTGGCTAAAAATAAGAAGGGCAATAAACAGAATAATACAGTCCTTGTTCTTAAATGAAACAAGCAACTCAGTTGCTTAATTAAATCTACTAAAGCCAAGTTTGAGGCAAAAATAGCTACCTAAGCAAAGGACAATCATGTCTTTTTTATTTATGTTCGTAACCTCAGGAGCACAATGCAACAATGCACTGAGCTAATACAAGATAATGTTACCTACATTGCTACTAACTAACCTGAAGGCCAGTAAATTCATCTCATCCCCTCCTCCCTCCCGTCTATCTTAAATGAAATATCTGAAACCGATACGCCACCTACAGTAACACAAAACCAAGTGCTGAAAGTGCTATCAAAAGCAAAAAATACTGCATCAATGGGTCCTAACAACATTCTAGGATGCATCTTGAATAGCATGAGGCACAATTTAGCCACAGCCCTAGCAGCACTATTCAATCTTAGCCTCAATATGAGTGTTATACCAAGTGAATGAAGAGCAGCTACAGTCATTCCCCAACATAAGGGAGAACATTCCATGGACCCAGGTACTTACAAACCCAAAAGTCTGACCAGCCTCACATGTAAAGCCATGGAAATTATCTTAGAATTACTCAGATAAGACATAGAGAACCTCTAAACATTAGACACATCTCAGTTTGGATTCCTCAAAGGCAGGCCATGCTTACTGAACCTAGTGGACATTTTTGAAAAGGTCATCAAAGCAATGGATGAAGGTAAAATGGCACATATCATCTACTTCAACCTGGCCAAAGCTTTTGATGCAAACTAGTGCTAAGGCATATAGAAAATCTTAATAAACTAGGAAAAAATGCCTTGTCATGCACTAGATTGCCAAGCTGCCTCCAAAAAAATTCCAGTCACTGGTGGACATACTGCTCTGTGTTGAGACCTCTTCTGTTCAATATCTACTTCTCAGAAGCAAAAGCCAATACCCAAGGCCTTTGAGTAACTAAGTTTGTAAATGACTACAAACTAGTAATCATGATTGACTCAGGAAAAGACACAGCCATCCTATATAGGCTTGTCTCGAAAAAATAACTGGTGCTAGACTCAGAGACAAAAGCTAAATGCAAAAAATACGTTATTGTCTCCTAAGAGTTGACCTAGTAGTTCAGGATTTGTGAACTTGTATGGACTGTGACATAACTTTTGACCTGCATATGTCCATAAACAAATGGATTGCTTCTAGATCTAGGGCTGTCACTGCCCCTTTTAGTCAACCCTCATTAGTCCATTCATTGAGTATAATGCCCCTTTGGGCAGGTATCTGTCCAAGCAAGTGCAAAAACTGGAATGCTTGCAGAGATACCTTACAAAAAGGATACAAGGCCTAAATAATATGTCCTATATGGACTGTATCAAAGCTCTGTCAATATATTTGGTCTCTTACTGACTGCTAAGAGTTAGTGTGTGTCTAGCATACAAGGCATCCTCCAACCCATTACTGATGGACTTACTTTATATCTGCATGAAAAATGGTATCAGAAATACTCAATCCAGGGACTTAAACTTCTTCGTCAATATTCACAGAATGGTTTGGAGAGCTAGGTATAACTCATAGAGGATACCACTGCACTGAAACAGACTCCCCATCCATGTAAAACAAAGCTCAGCCTTAAACACATTCAAGCATAACTTGGACCAGTGGATGGGAAATAGGAAATTTTTCCCAGGAGTCCTAACCTACCATGCTACTAATGCATGAAGGCAGCTCCCACCATACTATTAATGCATGAAGACAGCTCCCACCATACTACTAATGCACAAAGGCAGCTCCCACTATACTACTAATGCACGAAGGCAGCTCCCACCATGGTATTAATGCAAGAAGGCAGCTCCCACCATAATACTAATGCATGAAGACAGCTCCCACCATACCACTAATGCACAAAGGCTGTTCCCACCATACTATTAATGCACAAAGGCAGCTCCCACCATACTACTAATGTGCAAAGGCAGATCCCACCATACTGCTAATGCATGAAGGCAGCTCCTAAATTCTTTATCCCAGTACATGTCCCTGTCAGATATCTGTGCTTTGTTCTAGTAATTATTACTTGAGTAATATATAAATATAATTTTTTTTTGTTTTATTTTATTTTATTTATTTATGTTGACCAGGTTAGTCCCACTATGCAACCACTGGTTGGGATTTGGCATAATGGTTATGGACCTCACAGACACTCAGTACAGGGCTTGATTCTCAACTTTGAAAGGGAAATGGGCTAGGTTTATAATTGCTCAAAAGGGCAGTTAGCCTAGTACTTACCTATGAACCTATAAAGGAGGTATAAATATGGCATGTAAAAAAGAAGTTAAAGATTTGCATACTAAATTATGTGATAAAAAGATTATGGAGGAGCAAAACAATAGATCTGAAGTAGGGAGTTCATTTGTCAACAACCTGTGGGTCTTGGATCCGATATCGGATCCGAGCCAGCAACTTGTTTCAAGCTAATGGATCCGAGCTCCTAGCTCCTCCCTTCACCCATAATCCCCTGCTAACCCTCCATGACCCCAGATCTAGTTTGCCGCGCTTGTGGATAGCTGGATCCCCTTGAGCTCAGCAAATGAATTATCAGATAAGTCTATTTTTTCTGTCAAACTTTCCTTTTTTGTTTCAAAAAATAAAGTGTGTAAGTGTTAGGTACCCTTTAGTACAAAAATATATTTTTTTAATTAGTTTTTTCCCTCCCTTCGTTTGGTCGTTAGTGAGTGTGTGTGTGTGTTGTGTTTTTGGGGCCTGTGTGTTTGTGTAGTTCTACCTTTTACTTTTAAGTATGGCTGAGGCCCCAAAAGCCATTTTTTTCGAAATGTACCGAGTGTGGCCATAAGCTCTCCCCGGCTGATGGCCACACTCGGTGCGTTCGATGCCTTGGGGTTGAACACCTCTCCTCAGGCTGTACCATTTGTGCAGCGTTCAACCCCAGGGCACTGAAAGAGCAGAGGTCGAAGCTGGTCTTGGCGGGACTTTTACCCCCGGACTCGGCTCTGGCCTCCGCTGCTCCCGTGGCTCCACCACAGCCTGTGGTTGCTGCCATTCCTGCCCCCCTTCCTCCGTCCGGGACTCAAACTCCTGCCAAAGTGTCGGAGGACAGGGAGGCCAGGAGGGAGAAACGGAGGGAGAAGCACCACAAGCGGCGGGCCGAGACCTCCGTTTCGGCCCCGCCAGCAAAGCGGGCTTCTCCCTCCACTGCTTCTAGGTCTCCTCCTCCTCCTCGGCTCCGATCCCCTTGTTTTTCCCCGGGGCCCGAGGAGGAGGAGGCCTGATCTCCATCAAGGTCATCGAGGCGGCATTCCAGGCCTGCCTCGGTGACCTCTTCGAGATCTACTTTTAGTATGTCCGATGCAGACTTGGACCGGATGATTCGAAGGTTCATCCAGGCCCAGCTGCAGATGGGAGTGCTCTTGCCTCCCCACCTTCGGGGGGGAGCTCGACACCTTTTTTCACCCTATTGCTCCTTCTCCGACCCGCTACCCGGGTTCGGAGCGTTCGGAGCCAAGCAGCGTTGGAACCGGGGGTGGGTCGGCGCCGACAGTACTCGGTACTTCAGATCTGACCCTGCCCTCGAGCCTGTCGGATCCGACCTCTCGGAGCCATGGCCCGAGCTTCGGATCCGAGGGATTCAGTGTGCCTTCGGCTCCGTCCAGGTCGGAGCGCACTGGTCCTTCGGATCCGATGGTCTCGGCGCCAGTTCTGATCCCTTCATCGGATCCGAGTGGGAGCCAACTTTTGGATCCAAGAGAGAGTGGTTCTCCCTCAGCCTTCGATGTTGTAGAGAGGGCTCTGTTGAGAGCATCTGGATCCCCGGTCCTTGTTTCGGCTCCTCCCTGCACTCCCTCTCTGCTGGGCCAGGCTTCCATCACCCGGCCAAAGGGACAGCCTGCTTCATTGTCACAGATGGTTCCATTGGAACAAGATGTTGCTGGCGAGGCCTCCTCGGACAGCCCCCCCGAGGAAGTGCCCCGCAAGCATAAGTGCAAGAGGAGGCACGTGGACTGCCCTGAGTCCTTAACCGAGGACACGGACTTGGAAGAAGGGGAAGGCTCCCCAAGATCGCCCCCTGAGGATGTCTCCTTTGGAGACATCATGGAGATGCTGAGGATCAGAGGTGGGTGGTCTGCCCCCAAGTCTTCCTCCAACGAGTCCGTGTTTCTGGAGGCATTCGAAGCAGGCCCATCTACCTCTTGGGTGTCCCCTCCGGCCGACCCCCTGGTGGACCTCATTACCACCAGGGAGTGGAAGGATCTGGACACCATGGAGCCAATACCAAAACGCCCGGACAAAATACTTAGCCCCCCCTCAGACCGATCACACTGGAGTAAGGGCCCCCCGTAGATGCCATGTTGACGGCGGCAGCCACGAAGAGGGAATTGGCTCAGGAGAGCCCCTCAGTCCATCCACCGAGCAAAGAGTCCCGCTCGATGGACCGCTTAGGGAAGCGAGTTTTTAGTTCAGCGACCTTCTCGGTAAGGTCTCTGAACTATATGGCACATGTCATCAGGATGCAGCGGGATCTTATCAAAGAATACGCTGCCTCCCCTCCTGAGTCCATGTCGACGAATGACAAGCAATTGTACTCCACCCAAATGGCCACTCTGAGATCAATTTCTAATACCTCTATGCAGCTATTGTCCCATGCCACAGAGGGAGCCGCTAGGGCTAGCGGAGCAGGCCTAGTCATGAGACGTCAGGCCTGGCTCCGTCATTGTGACTTTGCGGAGCCTTTTAAAGCGTCCTTTGCGAATGCCCCTTTCGATGGTTATGCCCTGTTTGGCAAAACGGTTTGCGAGACACTTGTCCAGAGCGAGAAGGACGGGAAGACATTGTCTGCCGTCGGAGTCTGCTTCTCTGCTCCCCAGCGGTACTTTTCGAAGAACCAAAAGGGTCAGAAGAAGATGTGGTTCTGGAAATCGCAACATTCCCAACCCACTCCGGACAACCAGTCCTACCGTGGCAGAGGAGGACAGGGAGGACGCCACCCCAGGGGCAGAGGGGCTCCGAGGAACTTTGGGTCCAGAGAACCTTTCTCTGAGCCACCTGCGCAGCAGCCCTGAAGGGTTGCCCGGCTGCTCCACTCTGGAGGCAGTCAGGGGGCACTTCTCGGAGCACCTATCGGCATGGGAGTCCATCACTACAGACCGCTGGGTGCTTCGCATTATATCCAGAGGGTACAAAATACCATTACTCCATGTCCTCAAACTCAAAAAACTTCCCGATGTACCACCCGATCAGAGGGAGGCCGCAGCTGCAGAAATTCAGCAGCTGCTCAGAAAAAGAGCCATCCAGCCCATCCCCCAAGACCAGCTCGGATTAGGGTTCTACTCCAACTTCTTTTTGGTGCCAAAAAAGACGGGGGACTTGAGACCGATTCTAGACCTTTCCCGCTTGAACCTTTCAGTAACCAAGGAAAAATTCCGAATGGTCACTCTTCAATCTATTCTTCCCCTTTTAAGGGAAAACCATTGGATGTGCTCTATAGACCTCAAGGATGCGTAATACCACATTCTAATGGACAGACGATCCAGGAGGTTCCTCCGCTTCCGGCTGGGAGCCAGTCACTATCAGTTCAGGGTCCTTCCCTTTGGCCTCACCACAGCCCCCAGGGTGTTCACCAAGGTATTAGCAGTGATTGCAGCCCACCTGAGACTCCAGGGAATACAGGTCTTTCCGTACCTGGATGACTGGCTCCTGACCACCTCAACAAGGCATCTACTTTGCTCAGCCAGAGATTTCTTTCTCTGCCTAGCCCCACAGTTAGACATTACCATCAATGTCGACAAATCCCTTCAGGCCCCAACACAAGTCATGGAATTCATAGGTGCCAGAATAAACACCAGAGAGCTACGAGCCTTCCTAACCTCCGAGAGAATAGGGAATTTGCAACTCCATGTGCGGGCTATCCTCCAATCGACTTCTCCAGCAGAATTGGTCTTGAGGGCACTAGGATCCATGGCGGCAGCGATTACACTTCTTCCATGCGCCCGTCTGAACATGCGGGTACTGCAGTGGACACTTCTAGTGCAATGGTCCTTTCTATCCCTTCCTCTTCACCACCCCATTGCTATCAGCAAGGCTTGCAGGAGGGCTCTATTATGGTGGCTCCAAGCCTCGGACCTCCATACAGGCCGTCCCTTCTGCACCTCTCCCCCTCTCGCCATGGTGACCCCGGACACCTCCTGCCTCGGGTGGGGGGGGGCATTATTCAGGCAGGACAGTCCAAGGCACGTGGAATGACACAGAGACCTCCCTGCATATCAACGTTCTGGAGATGAGAGCGGTGCTGTTCGCATTGCAAGCACGTCAGGATCTCCTCCCCATAGGAACGATTGCGATTCAGTTGGACAACATGTCGGTTGTCTGGTACATCAACAAACAGGGGAGAACCAGATCTTACCCCCTATGCCGCGAAGCCATGAGAGTATGGGAATGGGCGATCTCCACCAACCGCTTTCTCATTGCAACGCACATTCCGGGACGGACCAACATCCTAGCGGACAAGCTCAGTCGCACCCTTCTTACCCCGTACGAGTGGTCTCTCAATCCACTAGTAGCAAAGCAGATATTCACAATCTGGGGGCAACCCTGCTGCGATCTTTTTGCGTCTCCATCAAACACCAAATGCGACAATTTCTTCGCTCTAATCCCCCCTCCAGGGGAAACTCCAAGAGACGCTCTGGTGCATGCTTGGCCACCCGGTCTACTTTATGCCTATCCTCCGCTACCCCTGATGCTGCAACTCTTACAGAAAGCCTCACGGTTGGGGAGCAGGATGATCCTCATTGCCCCATTCTGGCCTCGGCAAATTTGGTTCCCTTACCTGTGGTCTCACCTTGTGAATCCTCCTTGGATTCTAGATCCCACTCCAGATCTCATCTCCCATCCGTCTAACTTACCGACCCCAAACCTGGACAGTCTGAAACTGACAGCTTGGTTGCTTCAGTTCCACTCCTAGTTAGGACTCCCAGTATCTCTTCACCAGTCAAAGCCATCCTTGTGGCAGCGCATAAGCCTTCCACCAAGAAAGTGTACCGCAGTACATGGAAATGTTTTTCCATCTGGGCTGAGCATCATGATCTAGATCCCTTTACGGCTCCTCTTCCGTCTATACTAGACTTCCTAACCGAGCTCTTTCAGGAAGGCGCTAGTTGTTCAACTGTCAAAGTGCAATTGGCAGCCATATCACATTACCATGTGGGACATGATACAGGGCCTTTGATGTCGGCCAAGTTGTGTAAAACCTTTCTCAAGGGCACCTTCTTACTTAGACCCCCTATAAAGGAAGCCATGCCACCATGGGATCTTGCACTAGTTCTTCAAGCCTTGACTGCTCCACCTTTTGAACCCGCTGCTTCAGTAGATCTCAAATTCCTGTCTTGGAAAACAGCATTCCTTGTAGCCATCACTTCAGCAAAGAGAGTTTCGGAACTTCAAGCTCTTTCTGTGAAGCCTCCTTATTTGATCTTTCACCCAGACAGAGTGTACCTAAAGATCAATCCCTCTTTTCTTCCCAAGATAGCATCAGAAACCAACATAAATCAATCCATAAATTTACCGGTTTTCTTCCCTAAATATCAAAATAAGGGAGAGTACAAGCTGCACTCATTAGATGTTCATAGGCAGCTTCGTTTTTATACTCATAGAACAGCTGGCCATAGGCAATCTGACCAGCTGTTCGTTTCCTTTGCCAAATTTAATTTGGGGAAAGCAATTTCAAAAGTATCTTTATCACGCTGGATTTCTCAATGTATCCTATTGGCTTATCAAGTCTCTGGGAGACCCGCACCAGAAGGAGTTCATGCTCATTCCACCCGCTCCATTTCTACTTCTGCGGCCTTCAAGTCTAGAGTTCCATTGGATGATATTTGTTCGGCAGCCACTTGGGCTTCATCTCATACCTTTATTAACCACTACAAACTGGACGTGATTTCTAGAGGGAGAGCATCCTTTGGCTCTGCGGTGCTTCGCAATATCCTTCCATGATGGCCACCCAAGGTGCAGGTAGCTGGGGACTCTGTCCCACAGGTTGCTGACAAATGAACTCCCTACTTCAGATTTAGAAGTTATATACTCACCATAATGTTCCATCTGAGTAGGTAGCTTCATTTGTCTGCAACCATCCCCCCCCTCCTTCACCCTGGCCTTCTTCGGATTTATTTGTAGTTGGATACCCATTTTTTTGGGTAAATATTGAGGGGCAAACTCGATCTGAGGTCATGGAGGGTTAGCAGGGGATTATGGGTGAAGGGAGGAGCTAGGAGCTCGGAACCATTAGCTTGAAACAAGTTGCCGGCTCGGATCCGATATCGGATCCAAGACCCACAGGTTGCAGACAAATGAAGCTCCCTACTCAGATGGAACGTTATGGTGAGTACATAACTTCTAATTGTGCTTCAGGAAAAATTAAGAAAGTGGTTTAAGGCAACACAAAGAAAAATTAGAGTTTATAGGATGTTACTGAGATAGGCAGTAGTATGTATTTTACGTGGTGTCCCTCGAAGTATCACAGAACCAGTATGTCAATATACCAGGTCCAAAAAACAAATAATGAGGAAACTTCTCTGTGTGGAAGACATAAGACTCCCTAGCGTTCAGGCATGTAATAAAAACCATATTGTGAATATCCAAACTAATAACAGATAGTAGAAATACTTTCTTTAAAACTTTCCAAAGTATAAATCCACTAATGAAAGTAGGGAAGCACAACATGGTTCAAGATGAATCTTCTTTATTAAAAACATACAAACAAGCAGTCCAAATAGCAGCTGAAAAAAACAAATGGTGTATAAATTCACCATTCCATTTATATACCTGCGTAAAAGCATGTTTAAAAGCATGGGAGTGGCTTAATAGGATAACTGTGTTGTAAAACACAATTAGCATGTTTACTTGCTAAATTCTTTTCACGTGTTAATTTTGCATATAATCTTGTAATACTTTTATAAGAATGTCCAAAAAGCAGAATGGAACCTGTGTAAACATTGTCAACAGTGAAAAACAATCACAATACCCCAAAAAAGCTGCAATATTGCACTTTTGGAATTGTACTGCAAAAAAAATGATGGTCTTGCTTATGGCTTCATTATCTAGCTTTTTTGGGGTACTTTCATAAGAATATCATCTCCTTGGCTGTAATATTCATAGATTCATAAAATCATAGGTTGTTAAAAGACTAATGACTCAAGGGATCTTTCTAAGCCTTGCCAAGTTTTCCCAAAAGAATAATGATGTCCTGCATCCAAATAGGTCTTTGAGGGCTAGGCATTTATAAGCTACTTCTGTCCATAGTGCCTTTTTTATGCAGTGCCAAACCAACAGACCTACTCTTTTTGCCCTGAAGAATGCTAACATCTGCGTAGTTACAGAGATGTGGTTCAAGGCTGCTGAAAGCACCCCGGAAGTGCAAGGCAATGTCTATCACACATTCAGACCATAGTCTGAAAAGGGAAAAACAAAAGAGGAGGTGCTCCTATTTACATAAAAAAAAACAATCACACCTCATGATTGTTCAAGCATGATGACTTTCTTGTCAAGCAGGATGACTCACTTGAGTTACTCCTTGTCCAGCTGACCATAGGCAAAATCCCCCACCATATCTTCACTAGCTACAGGTCCCCAACTGTGAACCATGAAAACCACTCTGCATACCTGAAGTTAATAGAATCACTTACAATTCAGCCCAAAACACTTCTCATGTGCAGTTTTAACTACCCCTCCATAAACTGGGAAACCTACATGACCACTAACATGCAGGCTCAGAGATTTCTGGACTTTATTAATGCAAATGCTGTAGAACAACTGGTCTCCATTCCCACTAGGGGCTCAAATATCCCTGACATAGGACTCACAAACTTGGGGGAGCATTGCACCCCCCCCATCATAATGTTGTTATTAGTAAGAACAGATCACAAATCGGTCTCCTTTGAAATAAAATACTGGTAGAACCTCCATCAAACTTTAAAACCCTAAACAATTGTTTCCAAGGCAAATTACCTTCTCTTAAGTGATAGCATAGGTAATTTTAAAGCTCCCTCAACCCATAAAATGTGGAGGCCTATGCAGAAGTATACACAAATGCCCTGTACAACCACTTAAATAACTGCATAGAAATGGCAGTACCTGACCTAACTAAACCCAGATCTAGCTAGAGAAACAAGTCACCCTGGTGGTCACCTGGCATAATCAGACTATACAACAGAAGGAAGAAGTCCCTGTCTAATAAGAGGAAGCATGCACAACAGAGAAAAAGTCCCTCATTAGTCTTAAAAGGCAAATAAGAGAACTAGTAAAGTCTTCAAAAGCTAAATATGAGACTAAAATAGCCTCTCAAGCAAAGGATAACCACACAGCATGATTTAGTCGTCCAAAATCTTAAGGGATATACTCAACAATGTGCTAAGTTGGCAATACCTATACTCAGCCAGTATCTGGTCACTTCCCATGAAATACCCCTATCATTCCTTTGCCTGTTATTACACAAGAACAGGTCATCACTGTGCTCCATGAAGCTACAAATATAGTATAAATGGACCTTGATGGAATCCTAGGATGCCTGTTAAACAGCTTGAAACATGACCTAGCAGACCCACTGGGATCTTTATTTAGCCACAGTCTCCAGACAGGCTTTATCCCAGTAAAGTGGAGGACAGCAACAGTCATCCCTCTGCCCTAGGGGGACCATCAACAGACCAGGAAATTACTGACCAAAAAGTCTGACTAGCCTCATATGCAAGGCTATGGAAAGGATAATCATCGCCTGATTAACAACGACATCAGAAATCTCCAGATTCTAGACCCAACCCAGTCTGGCTTTGTTAAGCTCAGGTCCTGCCTTCTCAGTCTGGTGGACTTCTTTGAGAAGGTCACCAAGGCCATGAATGAGGGGACGTCATTGCTTACCCCCTACCTTGACTTGGCCAAGGCATTTGACACAATACTCCACTCAGGTCTTATAGATAAATTCACAAAATTGGGCATAAACCTCTCTGTCACCAGGTGGACAGCGAAAGTTATTAGTATTTAGCCCTTGCTGACAGCGTGCTTCTTCTTGCGCTGAATTATACTATCTGCTACTTTTAGTCTTGCAAGATTTGTGTTAGCAATCACATGGCTGGACTCTTACTCTGTGGCTTCCTTATTATTTTGCTCCTCTGTGGTTGGTGTGCAGCTTGTTAGCATTGCCCTCATCTGCTTATGGAGTAGAGCTGTTTGCTTAGATGCACACTGTGTTGCTATTGAACATTCATGGATACTTTCACTGTGAAGCAGTACAAGCCTTGCTCCAGCATATCTCTATAAATCCTGGTCTAAGAAACTACATCTTGTAGAATCACTTGTTTTTTGCTTTTGAATTCCCTCCCTTGCAATCAAATATAATACTTCTAAATGCCAGATAATGAATTTTGGCCAACAAACTAACTTTAGAATTTGCAACATAGGTTCACAGGTTCATAGGTTCATAATATGATAATAGGCTATGAGGCCCTTATAAGCCTAGCCAAGAATTTCACCCATGTTCCCACAAAGTCAGCACCTGTTTTCCCTGTCCAGCAGGGACACAGGTGGGATCCCAGGGTTATATTTTCTGTTTCTCATCCACTCGTCCAGGTTCCTCTTAAAGAGGGCTAGTGAGGTACTCTGCTTGACATGGAGAGGTAGTCTATTCCACAGATGGGGGAGTCATTGAGACACAAATCTATCCTGCCAACAAGGTCTATTAATGTCACAGACCAGGTTGAGGCCTTGTGTATGGATTGCACGAGTGCAGTTTGACTTACGGATATGCAGCAACTCCATCAAGGGTGAGTCTGAGATGACCTTATATGTCAGACACAGGTCACCTCTGAGCAGCCTGTATGAGACTGAGTAGAGGAACAGGGCTTTTAGCCTGTCTGTATAGGATAGGTGTTTGAGACCCTGAAATTTCCTGGTCAGGAACCTCTGTGATCTCTCCAAATGTTGCATGTGCTTGGCAGGGTACATGCTGTGAAGGCTGCCAGCCTAGCTAGATAGAATTTTGTAAATAATTCTATGTCATTGTAAATATGAATGTAATCCACATGCTTGTTTTACAAATGTAAAGAGAACTATATACTATGATTAAACTATATGTTGTACTGAGCTTCAAAAAATGTAACCACACTGCACCCTGCTGGAAGAAAGCTGATAAGTAAAGCATTGTATGACTGATCTCAAGCTCGGAGACAGGATGTCTGGACTAGCAAATTCTTTCTGTTGTCTTAACTTAGAGATAATTACTAGATTTTACATGTAAAAGTGTCTTTTATTGCTGTAGCTTCCTGCAGGTGCAGAGTACAAAAAGAAATATTAAATATTAGGTTCTGTGAGCCTGGGAAATGAAAGTAGAAGCGTTAAGAATTATGTAACTAAAATGAGTCAGCAGTGATGGATTATCAATTTAAGACTTTCTCGGAGAGAAAGATTGAGCATTTTGTATTTTGCCTGAACCTGAACACAACTCACCAGGTACTTGCTTGCTCTGTATGTAAGTAGTTATTTAGAACTTAGTATTTCTCTTAGAGTTAGATAGAAATATAGCCAGATTAGCCTATCTATTTTCTATATTAATGTCAGACTATTCTACAATATTGTTTTAAAAGTTTCCTGTGATCTCTGAACTCTTGATTAGCACTGTGTTGAAATGATGAGATTTGTCTTGTGTTTTTATTATTTATTATTAAATATTTTTAAACCTTTCAACTGTGGCTGTTTTGTGTAGAGATAATTTAAGCTCTAGAGTACTTGCATGTATTTGGTGATACTGTCCAAGCCATTCCAATAGTCTTGCTGCTCAGTCACACTTACTATTTGGATAACAGTAATATTACACAGTGAAATTGGTCACCCTTTGGGAAGGGCCTTATTAGTAGCTGGTAAGAGTAGTTGGTGGCAGTGATTACTGTCTTATAGCCTGGCAGGAGGGGGCATAGCTGGAGAACCTGTGCCATCCTTCCTCAGGAGTGTCTGTGTGTTTGTATATAAACCATATCTCAAAGTGTGTGTGTGTCAGCTACTTGGGCAGGGAGACGAAGCACTAGTCGGACAGAGAGGGTACTGGAGGTTTTGGCTTGACTACTCGGCTGAGATCTGGACCCTATAGCTGTACCAGTGGGGAGTCTTACTGGGGATCTAGACAGAAAAGGAGAAATCAGCCCCAGATTGACTGTGATCTTTGTGGTGTGCTGTTAAGGGAACTTGTACTTTACTGTGTGTACTTGTTATCCCCCCCAATGGGCACACCCCTCACTGGTGCTAGTGGTGAGGATTGAGGCTACTTGATTACTGGGTCAGTGCACGGGCATCACACATGCCGAAGGGGGAATTGTACTTGATAAGGGTCTGATAAGGGAGGAGTACAGGAATGTTATGACCTCCTTGTTCCTGGATGAAATCCCCTTACTTATGAGATAGGCCATGTAGAAAGCCTTCCGTACAACGGAGACAACGTGGTGGTCAAAAGTCAGATTGCTATCAACCTGGGTGCCCAACTCCCTCACGACTGATTGCATGCTTAGTACATTGTTATTAATGTGATAATTAGTGGGGATGCCATTTTCCCCAAAGGGGATAATGATGCATTTCTTGGAATTCAGTTTGAGGTCATGCTTCTGGCACCAGGCATTAGTTTAGGTAAGGCCATCTTGGAGGATATTCACCTCACTAGGGGAATTTATGACAGTGCCCAGCTTGCAGTCATCTACAAACTAGGTCAGCCACAGACCACTGGTTTTGGCTTGCACCTCAGAAAAGTATATCCCAAACAGTAGGGGCCCCAAGACCAATCCTTGGGGTACGCCGCTTGTTATGGATCAAATCTAATGTCTGAAATTGTGTTATTAAAGATGTAGGAATATGTATTACTGTTGCTATGCATAGATCTTTGACTTCAGTATCTTCTAAGTTTATTATTTTAAAGGAGCAGAAATCCCTGCTTATGTTGTACATCTTAAGTACAGTGTTCTGTTTGCATCGTTCTTTGCTTATTTTAGCTCTTGGTCTGAGCATTTCCTCACATATTTGCAGATCAGCCTGCCATCTTCAGGAGAAATCCTCTTTTCTGCCGTATTGCCATGGCTCCCATGCAGGCTTTATGTCATAGATTGGCACATTTTGACAACTTATGAATATTAAAATACAGATATTACAACCTATCTTGGAAAATTAAAGATGTGTGACAAGGCTGGATGCTTGCTAAGTTAGATTCTTCATATGCTTAATCCCTATAGATATTTTTTTGCAAAATTACACAGCTACCATGCTTTTATTTAGAACAGCATAGGAAATAGTCAATAAGAGAGTTTGCATTTTTTTCTTTCATATTAGAGCATGCTTAACACACAGCTTGTTTGGGTTTGAAGAAATAGTGTTTGTTCAAATAAAGTACATGTACTGATATTTAGTATTCTTACTTGCACCAATTTGTTTTGGCCATTAAGAAAATATTGTAGCAAGGGGTTCTGCCATGGACTTAACCATTTTTTTTTTGCTGAGTAGATGGTCTTCCAACGTACTTCAATTACTTTTTTTAGAAAGGTGATCTTTCAACTTTAAAAATGGGCTTACTTGTGAGGGACAGAAAATTAAAAAAAAAAGCCTGTATGCATAGCTAACAATGTTATTTATGTTAATCAAGGTATAAGTTTACAGATAAGTAGAGCTACTGCTATACATCTCAACCTCTTAGAGCAAGAAATCTGGAAAAAGCCATAAATTAAAGTGGGACAAAGGTCCAGAAATAGGTAAAATGTTTAACTACTGCTCTTACAAGCATAGAAAGTTGATAGAACAACAGGTTTTACATTAACATGAGGGTATGAAGTCATCTGCAACTCTGTCGTTATTTTCTAGCTTCAGTCTTTAAGGATTTGCCACTTATTTGCCAGAAAACCAAAATTTTATAAAAAAACGGATCAAAAGTATGAGGCAAAAATCTGGACATTTTGCGGAAATCTGTACAGTTGAGATGTATGGTACTACTACAGAGACAGCATTTTTGCATACTTTCAGAAGACAAAACCAGGATAAACCCTCTCCTAATAAATCACCATTCAAAACTCCAATAGAATTAAATTCTTATTTCACAGATAATATAGCGTCCCTGACCAAGAATTCCCCAAAAATGTAATCGCAACCCTGCCCAACAGCCATGTATCACCACATCCACTTTCACCTTCAAACCTGTACCCAAATCCTATATAAAACTACTCTTAAACAAACACAAACCATGCCTTACTTCAGCTGATGACCTTCCAAGTGAGTACCTTGAAATAACACTATGGCTTTAGCTATTGTGCCTCAATCCTTATAAACAGGTCAATCCAGGAATCCTACATTCCCTGTTGCTGGGAAAAAAATCACACTACACAAAAGAGGAAATTTAACAGACATCACTAACTTTAGATCTATAGCAATCATACCCCCCCCTCCAAAATACTTGAAAAATGTATTAAAAAACAATTGCTAAACTATGTCCTGCTTGTAAAACTCCTAGCCTCCAAACAACGCTACTTTTGTCCCTCCCATAGTACTAACATTGCACTTCTAATCTGTATAGATTCTGTCAATAAAGCTAGAGATAATGGCAAGCTAGTTTCCTCCTTATTTCTAGATTTTCTAAAGCCTCCGGGTCTATATTAAAAACTCGAACATTTACTTACTTGAACACCTAAACGCTGACACGTCTTCATCGAACCGCGAAAACATAGATCGTCCTGAAGAGCGAAATCCGAAACATCGATTCGTCATGGTTGGCCCTTCTGCGGTACAGCTCTGTAAGGTAAGTGTGCGATAGTTACGGACCTTAGGGTTAGGGTGCGGGTTAAAGTAAGTGCATAGATGGTAATGTATGTTAGATTTAGTGTAGGGTTAGAAGTAGGGTTTTATTAAGTGTATGTGTGTGGATTATTTAGTATGTTTGGGTATAGCTTTTTAAGGTAAGTGTGTGATAGTTACGGACCTTAGGGTTAGGGTGCGGGTTAAGTTAAGTGCATACTTGGTGGTATATGAGAGATTTAGTGCAGGGTTAGAAGTAGGGTTTAGTTTAGGGTTGGAAGTAGGGTCTTGGTTAGTGTATGTATGTGGTTTATTTAGTTTGTTTGTGTAGGTAGTATGTAGCGGGCAGTGGGATGGGACTACTATGACATTCTGAGTTTTTGAATTTCGCAGTTTAGGGTGTTCGGTGTATTTGCGGTTCGCAGAATATATGTCGGTGTTTGGGTAAGTAAACGTTCGAGATTTTGATATAGGCCCAAAGCCTCCAACATAGTTTTGCCACAGCAAAAGTCTGCTTCAAATGTCATCACTGGGTATATCTTAGCCCATCCTTCTATGGTTTAAAAGGTACTTGTCCAACAGGTATCCATCAGTAAAATGCACTCTGCTCTATATACCTCACAGTCACCACCGGTGTACCACAAGGATCTATCCTTGATCCACTCCTCTTTAACATTCTCAGCAACACCCTCCACATATCAGCACAACAAGCTCCACTAATACAATATGCAGATGACTCCAGACTCATATTCCCACCTGGTACATCTCCAAAAAATTACACAGGAAATTATAACAGCCACTGAAACATGGTTTTGTAACTCTCAACTCATGCTCATCCTTCACCCCCCAAAAAACAAACTACTACTTTTTTCCCTAAATCCTTCTCTCATAAAAAAAAAAAATTAAAAGTCCTCTCTTAATAATATAACTATTGAAACTGTGATGACCCTCCACTGGAACAGTAATCAAGAAGCCTCAGTCCTCACCACGGGCAGCAGTGGGGTAATGTTCACTGGGAGGATGACAGATACATACAAAGTATTTCCAGATACAGCTGTCTGCATCAAGTGCAATTTCCCTTAAGAGCACACAGAGAACATAGTCAGTCTAGAGCTGGTTTCTCCCTCTTCCTCCAGATCCCCAATAAGACTCCCAACTGGCACAGCTATAGATTTGAGATCTCAGCTGAGTGATCAAGCCAAGACCTCCAGCACCCTTTCTGTCCAACCAGTGCTTTGTGCCCTGCCCAAGCACACACACACACACACACACACACACACACACACACACACACACACACACACGCATGCACTTACGCACACACACACACACACACACACACACACACACACACACACACACACACACACACACACACACACACACTCTTTGAGGTTTGATTCACACACACACACACACACACACACACACACACACACACACACACACACACACACACCTGGGAAAGGCTGGCACAGGCTTACTAGCTATGCCCCCTTCTGCCCAGACTATAAGGTAGTTACCACTGCCACCAGTCAACTCCTTATCAGCTAATTTATGGCTCTTAACAAAGGGTGTCCAATCTTACTGTGTAGTATTAATATTAACACAAATGGTTGTTTGACCAAAAGCAAGGCTATTAGGAGTGGCCCACACAGTGTCACCAAATAAATAAGCAAGTACTCTCAAGACTTAAATATCTCTACACACTTCAGCCACTATGCAAGGTTTAAATATATTTAATAATAAATAATAAAAGAACAAGACAATACTAAATATATATTTAAAGTGACAAGAGTTCAAAACCACAGGAGATATTTAAAACAACATTTCAGGACAGTCTTAAATAAATAAAGAAACATATCTAAACTAAGCTTTACTGTATTCCTGATTGAATCTAAGATAATTATTATAACCTAAGAGCTTACTAATAGAGCAAGGTACATGTGGTGAATGGATCTTCTAGTTGTTGTCAGATCCAAGGCAGAATACAGAATGCTCTATCTCACTAAGAGACATCTCAAATTAATATCTAAAATATTACTGCTGGGATAGCTTGCAGAATGACTTCATTTCTTGTCAACTGACTTTTAGTTCCCAGGCCCAAAACAACCATTGATGGCAGCTGGTAGCATTTAGTATCTACCTGTAAAAATATACAGACAAGGGCTTCTCATCAGATGTCTGGCAGATGCTAGAAGTCATAAAACAATTGCATTCCATCATGCTTTCAAGACTAGTAATGAATTCACCCTAAGGACAATACAGAATGTTTCCTAGTATAGACATTGTGTCTCTTGCTGCACTGAAAACTGAAAGATACCATCTTTTATGGCCTAGCCGTAAAGTAATTTAATTTCAATTGTTTTTCCTAACATTTACTAGACTGATGTTAACCTCCTGTATCCCAGTTTCAACTGTTAAAATATATACATTTAAACAGTTACAGTAATGGATGTACATTTCTGTTCTCTTCCAATAGAGCCCACTGTGGTTAGATTTCAAACAGTACTTTGCAAACACTTTTTCAACACACACATCTGTACAAGCAGGTTGATATACACATGCCATACAGTTCTAATACATTTGTAAGACAAGCATCTTGTATAAATCATTTTGATATTCACTTATGACATATAATTATTTATAAAATTCCAGCTAGCTGGGCTAGCAGTATCTCCTTTCGTAACAAGGAGAAGAAAGATTTTCGAGATTCACTCCTTTGTTGGAGTTTCTTTTTTTTTTTTTTTGGGAGTGTTGGCACTCGACATTTCGAGTGCAACATTTCAGCAGGGAGCCTTTTCAGACTTGTGTGTGGCTGCTGATTAAGAATATGAAATCAGATGTATTTTACATGCTGCACAGAATATTATACATATACTCAAAGGATTATGCAGCTAAAGAACATATTATGAGGTAAGACTTTATTAGCTGTGAGAACTGGACTACATGAGCAAAGATAAGAAACAGCAAGATTTGTACAACTGATGTGTTTACTAAACAATTACTGAATGCCTCTGAATGGTGAAGTGGCAGGAATAAATATGGTGTAGTCCTAGTTTGCAGGCACATTGTACAGCTCATGACTTTGTACTGAAATCAATTCATGAAAAGGATGTTGAGGCATGGGGAAATGTCTTTTCACCAAACAATGTAGCAAATCCATTGATTATATCAAATAGGTTCATAGGTTTATAGTTATGCACTAGGCTAATGACCTCCAGGACATTTATAAGCCTAGTTGTGCTCTCCAATGCAATTGTCTCCCTATGTACCACAGACATTTAATAGGAGGGGCTATGTTAGTTAAGAAGTTTCTAGAGATTATGTGGGAGGGGTGTTAGTTTGGCATTACTGTCTGGCTTTGTCTGTCTGCGACATGGGGGCCAGGCCTGGGGTGAATTTCCAATTCTCCATCCATTGGTAAAGGCTACACTTAAATAGGGTTAGGGATGGACTTTGCTTCACATGAATGGGGAGCACATTCTAGAGAGTGGAGATCCTCTGAGACACATATCTGTCTTGACAACATGTCTTACTTATGTCAGAAGCAAAATTTAAATACTTGGATCTAGTGGTTCTGATGCAGTTTGTTTTGTAGATGGGCAGCAGGTCCATCAGAGTTGGATTCAAGGATTCTTTGTATACCAGGCATAGTTCACCTATCAGTAACTTGTAGGAAACAGAATATAGAGATAGGGCTTTAAGGCGATCCATGTAGGACAATGTGTTTATACCATGGATTCTCCTAGTAAGAAACCTCCCTAAGCATTCCTGCTGTTGCATATGTTTGGTCATGTAGATGCAGAAAGGGGCACTATGCTCAATGATGGGTCTGATAAGGGCCAAATAAAGTGGCACTATGACTTCCTCAGGCCTGGATGCCATGCCCTTACATATAAGTTGGGTGACTTAGAACGATTTACTTACTACCTTAGCCACATGTTGCTCAAAGGCAAGATTACTGTCTGTATATGTTCACATATCCCTGACTACTGGGTCAACTCATAGGGGTACATTATTGATGAAGTAATTAGCTTGAGTGGCAGTTTTCCAAGAAGGCACTATAATAAATTTCTTGGCATTTTTAGTGTGTGACTTTGGCGTTACTTATTTGTCTGTGTTAAACCCTTTTTTAAGTTGTTTGTGTCATGGGGAAATCTATAATAGCCCCCAATTTGCAGTCATCTGAAAATTTGGACAGCCAAAGGCCCCTGACATTAGCCTTTATCTCTGAGAAGTAGATAGTAAATAGGAGTGGTCCCAGCACAGAGCTCTGAGGTACTCTGCTGGTGACTGGTCTCTTATTGGAGGTGGTATCACAAATCCCAACTTCCTGGGTCCTGTTTGTGAGCCAGCTAGCAATCCTGTGAGTTGTGTAGGGGTTTATGACCAGTTCAGTGAGTTTGTCAGTTATTTGTGAGTGGGGTATTGTATTGAACGCCTTAACTAGGTGTAGGTAGGTAGTATGCACTGTTTCCCCTCATCCATTCCATTGATGACCTCCTTAAAGAAGTCCACCAGGTTTAGTAGGCCTGATCCTCCCTTGACAAAGCCAGACTGGGTTGGGTTCAGTGTCTGAAAGTTGCCTATGTTCTTGTTGATCATTTCAGTAGTAATTTGTTCCATGACTTTGTATGTTAGTGTTAGCAACTTTCTAAGTTTATAAGAGCAATATTTAAAATGTGTCTCTACTTTTGGGCCTTTGCTCCCCCATTATGTCAGACTTTGTCAAGATTTATTGCTCTAAGAAGTTGAGAGGTATATTGACCATCAATTCGCCATATTGATTAGTGCAGCTATTAAGGTTTTGGACATAGATGTACAAGGCCCTGTGGTTGTCTTTTGCCTGTAAGGCTATTTTGACTTCATATCTGGCCTTGTTGAACTTCATTAGTCCCCTTAGGTTTCTGTTTAGTTTTATTAAACTTCTCTGTGTGGAAGATTTTCAGTCCATATATTTCTAGTTAATCACTGTATATTAATCAGATCAGACAATAGTAGAAGTAGCGAACTTAAACTTGTCTTAAGTCAAAACAAAACAAAAATAATAATAGAAAATATATAATTGTACAGCATTACTAAGTATTTGAAAGTATTCCAAGCAAGGCAGGCAGTCTGTTTCCAGTCGAAAATCCTTTATTACCAAGTCTGTGTACTTAATAAAGGATTTTTGACTGGAAATAGACTGCCTGCCTTGCTTGGAATACTTTTGAATACTTAGCAATGCTGTACAATTATATATTTTCTATTATAATTTTTTGTTTTGTTTTGTTTTGACTTAAGACGAGTTTAAGTTTGCTACTTTTACTACTATTGTCTGATCTCATTAATATACAGTGATTAACTAGAAATATATGGACTGAAAATCTTCCACACAGAGAAGTTTCTTACACTGTCTTGTTTTTGGACCCACTACACTTTAGTGGGTTGTTTTGAGACTTCGGGGATACCAAGGAGATTACTTGTTTTTTGTTTAGTTTAATTAGAGATCTTCTATCATTATGGGAGTTAGTCTTGCTGATTTTAGTTATGATTTTTTTCCCTTTTGTTATATACCCTATTAAGGTTAGGATTCCACCAGTATGGTTTGTTTTAGAGTTTGTTTTGGGCTTATTTGTAGTGGATACAGTGCCTCTACACAGCCATTTACATGGTTGTACATGGTTGTTGTGAACAATTCTGCATAGGTTGTTGTAATCTTGGGGTTGGAAGGGGCATTGAGTTTTGATAAACTATCGCTTAATTGGATGTAGTCTGAGTTGGAATAGTTCCTAACTGTTACAGGTTTTTCTGGGGTTACCTAGTTGATTTTTATTTCAAAATAGACAGCTTTTTGGTCTGACCTCATCAGGGAGGATGTGACAGTAGGGGGTGGGGTGCAGTGCTCTCCCATATTTGTGAGTACCAGGTCCAATATGCTTGAATCTCTGGTGGGTATGCATGCTATCTGATCAAGGATATTTGTGTCAACAAAGTCCAAAAATCATTGTACCTGTAAGTAGGAGGAAGTGAATATTTCTCAGTCTATAGAGGGCTAGTTAAAGTCTTCCATGAATAGGTTATTTGGATTAGTGGTGACTGTCTCCAGTAGGTCTAGATATGAGTTATGGGATTCTAAGGACATGCAAAATTACCTATAGCTTGTTCGGCTATAGTATAACACTTTGTCTGTGGTGATTTGCACATGAATAAATTCCAGGTAATGATCCTGTTTAACCAATGTAGAGTTGGTCTTGTTGCAAATGTAGATTGAGACTCCTTCACCTTTTGCCCCTGTCTGTGCAGCTGATGATCTAAATGTGTGGAAGACACTGAACCTTTACACTGATGGAGTATCTTCTGCGCATTTAAACCATGTCTTGATAATGGCACAGATGTCTATATTCTCCAATGTGAGTAGAGCTTGTAGGGTGTGGAGTTTCTTGTTTATGCTCCTAGCATTGAGCAGTAACACCTTTACGTTTCTTTGAGTTTTATTTGCTATGTTAGTAGGTTTGAACATTTGGCAATTCCTAAAAAAAAGACTCTAACAGGGTGGATAAAGTTTTATCCAATATACAGAAGCCTAGGGTAGACAGGTGCAGACAGTCATTTGCAAAGTAACATGGTCTGTTATGTCCTTCCATGCTGACAAATATTGAATCCCTCTGGAAAGACACCAATAAATAAGCCAATTATTGAAGTCAATCATGTTTTGTTCTTACTGTGGCATCATCCTTGGTGAAGGTAGAATGCTGCTCAATGCAAAGCACATACCTACCTGAGGCAAACATTCACAGCTCAACAATGTCTCTTCGTATAGTCCAGGGAAGTACATCTCAGGATGTTAATTACCACATGGACTATGATAGAATCATACTGGTAATTGTGGTGTTGTGACTTGTGTGCATGTGTAACTTGGTGGATCTTGGCTCCAGGTAAGCAATTAACCATTATCTTCTTCTTGTTCAGTCTGCTGAGTGGGTTCTTTGTGTGTCAAACTATGGAGTCCCCTGTGACTGGTAAGAAAGAAGTTGGTGTGTGTTTTGTGCAATAAAAGAAGTCCTTAGAATGTTGGTCTTTTCATGGTGTGTTCCTGAATTCATTTTCTTTGATAGTGGTTTATAGTCTTGGGTAATGTGTTGGCTTGTCTTATGGACTTTGCTCTTGGGGTTCCACTTGGTGTAGGAATATGTGTGGTGTTTTATATTGTTTATGGTGAGTGCTTTAGAGATAGCTTAGGATAATTGTTACCATTTATATTCTTAGGAGGTCTTTGAGGTTTGGAAAGCCTGCATTTTAGGTTGGTCTATCTGCCTGGTGGACAGTATGTGTGGTGGATGCAGTGTGTACATTCATGACAACCTTGTTTATATACAAGATTTTTGCCGCCAGTGAAATTGTGTATATGCATCTCTTGCATACTGTGTTTTTTTTTTTTTTTTTTAAGAATTAAATGGTTATTGTCTCAGTATGCCCATATCTATCAAGCTGTCTATGTTGACATTTAGAAATTGCATATCCATGTTGTCTGGGCCTGTATTTGGATGGTAGATCATGGAATGAGTTATGCAGAGATCTCCTTGGGTGGTCTGTGGGGTTTGCACTACACTAGTTTAAATTGTGCAGAGGTTTAACAGTAGTGCTGTTGAATGTACAGGCCAGTTACTCTAAGCTTGTCTCTGCAAAATGCCTTTGTTTTAGCCACACTGATTTACAGGTTTCATTTCTATGGGGAGTTTTATAGATAAAATTTGCTTTCTGGGTGTTTGTGTCTATACAGAACACTGCTAACCTCTTGATGTAATAACACCAAGAAAGACTGATTGCAAGTATAATGCTACAACAGAACTTAAACTACCTTGATAAGGCAGTTTCAAGTGTTAGGGACCTTTGAATGATTTAAAGGCAAAAAAAAAATAAGCAGTAACATACTAAACTGTAGTGCAAAACAGTAAAATAAATCTCTTATCTGCCAAGGATGGAGCAGGATTAACTTCTGACCACCTCGTGGTGTGGCTAGGGTGTCAAACAGATGGGAGCTCTAGGAAAATAATCAGGAGACAATTTGTAGTATGGGAGGTTTACACAAGGGCAATACTGGCTTGCTGGGTATGCATTTAGCATTATGGATATCTGGAAAAACGATAGGTGGGAAAGTACTTAAATAGGTTACACAATAGACAATTGCAATGAAAGAGGAGAGGGAGGATGGGATTTTGGAAGTGGGATTATCATAAAGAGTGTAAGCCAGAGACACAGCCTTTTAAGAGCACAACCAGAAAAGGGTGGGGTGGTTGTGAAAAAATTCAAATTGGAGCTCAAGTCTTGTGGTTAGAATTTCAGAAACTTTAAACTTAATGTTTCAGTTCGCGGTAGGGCAGACTCAAAGAACAAGGGAAAAACAGTAACAAGGTTAACAGAAAGCCACTGCAATACAATTTAAGAAGGTATAGACAGCTGTAAAAAGTGCTGAAGTACAAACCCTGTAGAATAATTCACAATACTGCAACTACTGCAAACCTACCACAGACTAAGGCACCAGCCCATGCAAAAATTTACCTGTAATACTGTAATAAATGAATAAATGAGACTCGCATTTGGCAGCAGATCACAGCCCTGACACTTTTGTGAAAGAAGCTACAAGGCTATCCAGACCGGGCTCAAAATACAAAAAGAGCTATCTTTTACATGTAATTGTACTTACGGAACTAGAAGTACAGTATAATGTATAAATGCTAAAATCCTGTACTAATACACAATCTTCACCCAACTACATACGAAGCTCCAAGACTAAGGTCCCAGAACAAACTAAAAAATAAAATAAAACAAGGTAAATGGACAAAAAAGCAGAGAAGTACAAAAAGTATCACTACACAGGTCAATATAAGTGACATTTAAAATATTTAAGCCGAATTTAAATAAAACATTTTTTCTTCCCTTTTGATGAAAGGCTTGTATCTCACATTGAACAAAATATTGTATGCTGGATACAACCCCGTTAACAGGCCATGAGAAGCCCTTTCCCAATTAAAAATGTACTTTTAACACCTTAGAACATTTTGTTTACTTCAAAATTTGGTTTGTCAGTTCATGCTCCAGTAAACAGATAATGGTTTCATTAAATACATTTATTTATTAAATTACTTACTTATTTTTTTATTTCTGCTTTGCTGATCAGATTAGTCCTGCTAGGCTGGTAGCCTCTTTTCAGGGTAAACACAAGTGATATTTGTACTACTAGGTAACAATTTACCCAGATATTGGTGAACTTCCCCTACTCTTTTGCATACGGAGACTCTTTTCATAGTGGTGCTACCTGTCTTCTGTTCCAGGCATGAAGGCAGCCCAGAGAAGCAGGAAAATAGTGAGAGTAAGAATGGAGGTCTGAGAAGGAGATGTTGCTGTACTGAATGCTGATAATTGATCAGCATAGGTATTGTTTGAGTCGGAGAAGGAGTCGGAAGTTAAGGAGGCATGTGTAAAAGATAAGGAAGGATTGGAAGTATTAGAAAAGGCAGTTGAACCTTTTAAAAAGTTATCAAAGAAGTGGGAAGGATGTATATAAGATTCAGAGGATCTATTCCAGTGTAACCTTTTTGAGTCAACACAAGACTGTGCTGTTATAACCCTCCAGTCGGGAGGGCTGCGGATGATTATCTCAATGAGATGATTATGCAGAGTGAACAAGAAAGCAAAGTGATGGCATCTTGGGGCGACATTATGGATAGAATCCAGGAGGAGGAAGTGAAAGAAACTTCACAAGGTAAAAAAATCATATACAATGATGTTGAAAGAAGGCAAGAAACAAACAAGAGAGAGAGATGGAGTACAGGAGTTCATGAAGAAGTTTGTTGTACTTCTCACCAGTAAGGAATAAAAAGAACTTGAAAGATATAAGGTATGGGGCAAAGTTATTGCAGCCTTGAGAATATCATCTTATGAGGTAAGAGCCTTTATTCACCTTAATAGAGATATTTTTTGTGACATTATATTTGAGACTGGGCTATATATGGAAATTTTTTTAAAGAAGCTTGAAAAAAATGAAAGTGTGTAGTCTATGGAATTCTTATGTGATGCAGACTTTTAATAGTGAAACCAAAAAGAGAATTACTGTATATTTTCAAATGGTGGTGGATAAGCAAGCATCAAAAGACTGTTTAAAAACTGTATGCAAAGAAGTGATGGACCCTGCAAAAATGTATGATGACAGAGGCCTACGGATGGGGAGGTGGGATTGTTGCATTATTTTGAAGAGGGAAAAAGATAAGATTGTTCATATTCCAAGTAAAATTACTGTTGAAGGAAATAGTGGATGTTAAGTTGTCTATCTCGCCTTCATTCTTGCTGGATGGGTTCGGAGCCGACCTCGGCTCCGACTCGGCCACTCTAAAAGCTCGAGAGTTGGTTCCACCGGCTCAAGGCTCCCCTTATATCCCACAATGCTAGGCGAGAGTTACCCCAGATCTCGTTTGCCGCTACAGCTTCGAGGTTGGTTTTCTACCGGTTCTTGGTGAGTAATATTTCTTGTTGAAATTAGTCCTTAAAAACCCCTTTAATTTAATATATTTACTTAGTTTAGTGTAGTTTAGAAAAATTTTTATCCCCTTCTAAAAAATTTCCGTTTTTTTCCCTCAAGAACCTTAGGTTCTTCCCTTGGGCCTACAGGCCTTTCCTTCCCTAGTGGAGTGTGTGTGTATTATTTTATTTTAAAATCCTAGTTACTGGTTTTATTATAATTTAACTTGACAGGGTGTAACTAGTGTGTTTGTGTGTGTGTTTGTGTACACCTGTTCAAAAAAATGTCTAAAGAAGCAAAGGTCTCAGATTCAAGAAGTGTGATGCGTGCTGTCAGAAAATGTCTCTGACAGACGCTCACACTTCTTGTGTCTACTGTCTGGGGCCTTTGCACCTGCAGGACTCCTGTGCTGTGTGCCATGGCTTCAGCCCCAGGGTCCTGCAGGAAAGAAAGAATAAATTGATTCTCAGAGGCTTACTCAAGCCAGAGGATTCCCTGTCTGTTTCAACATGGAAGCCCTCTAAGGCATCTAGGTCTTCGGCTCCGGCTACTGAGCCGAGACCTAAGGTTTCTCAACCTCTGCCTTCATCGGCTCCGGCTGGAGCCGATAAGTCTCAGTCCACAGTTTCTGTGGCCCCCTCGGCTCCGGCCGGAGCCGAGGTAGTAGAAGTTCCCATGTCGGCTCCGACCAGACCTTCGGAGCCGACAACTAGGAAGAGGTCCAGGTCACCATCTCTTGGCACCGTTCATTCGGCTCCAGGATCTCCCCTGCTGTCTGAACGGAGCCAAAGATCTCACTCCTCTAGGTCATCGAGGCTGTCGGATCATGACCTTCAGAGGGTAGTGAGTCGACTACTTAAGTCCGAGGCACTGGCCCAGATGCTTCAGAGCCCGACTCATCAGTCGATGCCTGCCCCGGTCCATCAACATATTCCTCCTTCGACTCTCTTGAGCTCGGAGCCGGGTCGCCTCGGAACCGAGACTGTGATAGCGTCGGAGCCGATACAATTGTCTTCGGCTCCGTCGTCGGCTCCGTTTTCTTCCTTGGAAGAATCTCGGTGCCGGACTTCCCTCGTCGGCTCCGAGGGGTGAGTGGCATCGGACCCTTGTCCGACCCCCTCTCCTCTCGGTGCTTGGCACTGGTGAGTTCGGCTCCGACATCGGCCTCGAGCCATCACTGTCGTGCCGAGGGGTTCTTAGCTTCTCGGGCGGGGACCTCTGTCTCTGCCTGACAGGGGTGCATTCGAGGTCATGCGGAGTGTGTTAGAGCCTGGCTCTACTCCACAGTTGGCTCCGTCCGCCCCTCCCTCTATGGTGCCTCAGGCTAAGTCGACTCACTCCCTCATCCCGGACCGCAGAGAGCCAGCTCCTCAGGAGCCCCTGTGGGATTTCATCCTCTTCCGAGGCCTCTCCTGATTTGGCAGAAGAGCCCCTCGGAAGAGGAAGTGTAAGAGGAAACACATTGACTCACCTGAGTCCATCATGTCAGACACAGCTTTGGATGATTCTGCGGGTTCCCCCCGTTCCCCTTCTGAAGATGTCTCATTTGCAGACATTCTGGAGATCCTGAAACAGAGGGGAAATTGGCCAGCCCTCAACCCTTCAGAGGACAAATCTGTGTATCTTGAGGCGTTTGGCCCTCGTCCTTCCACCTCCTGGGTGTCCCCCCCCTTCGACCCCCTCATGCAGGTGGTTGCTAAGAAGGCATGGACGGCTCCTGATTCAGTGGACCCCACTCCCAGGAGACCCTCCAAGTTCATAACAGCTCCAGCAGACAAACAATTTTTAACAAAAGGAGTTTCTGTGGATGCTATGGTGGTAGCTGCTGCCACTAAGAAGGAGCTAGCTGATCCTTCAGTACCTGTCCATCCACCTAACAAGGAATCTAGGTCCATGGATAGGTACGGGAAGCGGATGTTCTCGTCAGCGACATTTACCATGCGTTCGCTGAACTACCTGTGCCATTTTACTCGTCTTCAAAGGGACTTGATCAAGGAAGCGAGTGAAATGTTAAAGGACCCTACAGCTGCGGGTTTCCAAGATAAGATGAACATGCAGCTGGCTACCCTTAATTCCATAACCAACTCCTCCATGCGCCTTCTTTCTTACGCGGCTGATGGAGCGAGCAGAGCCGCAGGGACAGGTGTGGCCTTACGTAGGCATGCCTGGATGCGGCTATGCAATTTTGCGGACCCCTTCAAGACATCTTTCACGAACTCCCCGTTTGATGGATCATCCCTCTTTGGTCCTCAAGTGAAAGAAACCTTGACTAGGTGCAAGACTGATGGCAAGACCCTTTCTGCCATCGGAGTCCATTTTTCTACTCCTTCCAGGCCTTACCCCAAAGGCCAGAAGGGTGGAAAGATGTGGTTCCGTAAACAATCTCAAGGGACTTCGCCTGACGCACAGAGTCGTTTTCTCGCCAGAGGCAGAGGTGGGAATAACAATGGTAGACGTCGCCCTAGGGGCAGGGGGGGGTCCGCAGAACCAGGGCAATCGGGAAGCCTTCCCTGACAAGCCCTTTCAGCATCCCTGAGGTGTTGCCCGACTGCCCATCTTCGGAGGCAGTCGGGGGAAGATTGTCACTGTACCCAGAAGCCTGGCTATCCCTGACTCAAGACAAATGGGTACAGTCCATCATTTCCGAAGGCTATTCTATCCCCTTTCTTCGCTTTCCAAATCAGTCAAAAAAATCCCTTCCAGATGTTCCACCCGCTCAAAGGGATCTAGCAGTTTTGGAGATTTCAAAACTGCTTGCAAAAAGAGCAATTCAGCCAGTTCCAGCAGACCAGCAAGGATCCGGAATCTACTCAAGGTTCTTTTTAGTTCCAAAGAAAACAGGGGACTGGAGACCAATTTTGGATCTCAGTGTCTTGAACAAATCAGTCAAGAAAACAAGATTTCGGATGGTCACGCTGCAATCCATCCTTCCCCTTTTGGGCAAAGGAAACTGGATGTGCTCTATAGACCTTCGGGATGCGTACTATCACATAAAGATGAACAGACGCTCCAGAAGATTCCTCCGCTTCAGGCTGGGAACCAGTCATTTTCAGTTCAGGGCCCTGCCCTTTGGTCTCACCACTGCCCCCCGGGTGTTTACCAAATGCATGGCAGTGGTAGCTTCTCACCTGAGACGACAAGGATTCCAGGTGTTTCCATATTTGGACGACTGGCTCCTCACAGCTCCCACCAAGCATCTCCTTCTGATGGCCAGAGATTACACTTTTCGCGTTTGTCAAAAGCTGGGTATTTCAATAAATTGCGAAAAGTCTGTTTTGTCGCCTTGTCGTACTATTACCTACATAGGCGCAAATCTAGATACAATAAACATGTCTGCAAGACTAACACATCAGAGAATATCAGACATTCACAAATTGGTATCACTCCTTCTCAACAACAACAGAATCAAAGCCAGGTTAGTTCTAAAGGTGTTGGGAATTATGGCAGCGACCATACCTCTGCTTCCATTAGCCAGATACCACATGCGGATCCTTCAATGGATGCTCTTTACTCAATGGTCATACCAGGAACTTCCAATGTCTCACACCATTATGATCACGCAAGCGTGCAAAAGCATCTCATGTGGTGGATGTCTTCCCCAGCTCCTGTCGGAAGACCTTTGTTCCACCTCCTCCGGTTGCTACTCTGACAACGGATGCCTCCCTGATCGGGTGGGGGGGGCATTATCAGGGCAGGACGGTCCAGGGCACATGGCAACCAAACGAATGCCACTTGCACATAAATGTTCTGGAGATGAGAGCAGTGCTTTTAGCGTTGCAAGCCCTTCAAGACTCTCTTCCCTTGGGAACAATTGCAATCCAGACAGACAATATGTCTGTAGTGTGGTACATCAACAAACAAGGCGGAACCAGATCATACCCCCTGTGTCAAGAAGCACTCAGACTGTGGCAATGGGCGATTTCTTCTCAGCGGTTTCTGATAGCAACGCACATCCCCGGGAAGTCCAATCAAATTGCGGACAAGTTGAGCAGAGCTATACTCATGCCTCACGAGTGGTCTCTGAAAGACTCTGTAGTGAGAGAAATTTTTCTCAAGTGGGGTCAGCCTTGCTGCGATCTTTTTGCTACTCCCCAAAACAGCAAGTGCAGAGAATATTTCACTCTATTCCCTTTACCAGGCCAACCCAGCAGAGACGCTCTAGTCCAAGTTTGGCCGGGACTTCTGTATGCATTTCCTCCTTTCCCACTGATCTCTCAAGTAATACAGAAAGCTATCGCTCAGAAGGCCTCATTGATCCTCATTGCTCCTTACTGGCCTCGACAAGTGTGGTTCCCCTTTCTACATCGCTTTCTCTTGAGCGACCGTGGAATCTGGACCTAGTTCCAGATCTTTGATCCATCAGTCGGGTCAGTTTCATCGCTCCCTCCCTCTCTGAACCTCACTGCTTGGTTCCTCCAGTTCCAACCTTAGCCAGGCTTCCTCAATTATCTCACTCTGTTAGAGATATATTGATAGCTTCTCATAAATCTTCCACTCGAAAGATTTATTTGAGTAAGTGGAAACGCTTCACATATTGGGCTCAAGGAAAGGACATAGATCCTTTCACTGCTTCCATCCAACTAGTCCTTGATTTTCTAGCTGAACTCTTCCATGCAGGTTCATCTCCCTCTACACTTAAAGTTCAATTGGCAGCTATTTCTAACTTTCATGTGGGTATTTATGAATCTGCCCTAATGTCCCACAAGCTCTGCAAAGCCTTTTTGAAAGGAGTTTTTCTTCTCAGACCTCCTATAAGAAATCCTCCTTCTCCTTGGGACCTAAATTTAGTTCTTGCTTCTTTGATTCTTCCCCCTTTTGAACCTGCAGTCTCCTGTTCTTTAAAATTATTATCATGGAAAACTCTTTTTCTGGTAGCTATTACATCAGCTAGAAGAGTTTCAGAGCTTCAAGCACTCAGCTGTCGTCCTCCTTATCTTTTGTTTCATAAGGACAGAGTATCCTTACGAACTAACCCGTCCTTTTTGCCTAAAGTGGTCTCGACATCAAATCTGAATCAAAGCATTGATCTACCGGTCTTTTTTCCAGAATACTCCAATAGGTCTGAACAAAAATTACACTGCCTGGATGTTCACCGTCAATTGAGGTACTACTTGGATAGAACTAAACAGTTCAGAAAATCGGATCAGCTGTTTGTCTCCTATGCGGAGAGCAGAAAGGGACTTTCAGTTTCAAAGGTATCATTATCCAGATGGCTAACATCTTTGATTTCCCTTGTATATGAAATTAGACATCAAAAGCTGCCTGATAAACCTAAGGCTCATTCCACCAGAGCTTTGGCTACTTCTTTAGCCTTCCAAGACAGACTGCCTATTGACACCATTTGTGCAGCGGCTACTTGGACTACTCCTCACACTTTCATTTCTCATTATAAGTTGGATTTAGCTTCTAGGCATAGAGCTAACTTTGGTTCCACTGTTCTCAGGAGTCTGTTCCGTTAGGCCACCCGGGACAAGGTGCTAGGGACGCGGTCCCATCCAGCAAGAATGAAGGCGAGATAGACAACTTAACATATAGAAGTTATGTTCTTACCATAATGTTCCATGTTAGTTGTCTTCTTCTCGCCTTCTTCTTGCGTCCCACCCTCCTTCCCCCTGGCCTGGACAGACCTAGAGGAGTTGTGATTGTGACCTCTCTTTCTACCACCTCTTTCTTAGACATATGCTATTATGCATATTTTCTGGTTCAGGATGTAGGTCACCCTTCTTTCTTCCTGTTGTTAGAGGTGGACTCTGTTTTACATTTATTCTGTTACTATTATAAGCTGGGGTTAGCTTACAAACGAGATCTGAGGTAACTCTCGCCTAGCATTGTGGGATATAAGGGGAGCCTCGAGCCGGTGGAACCAACTCTCGAGCTTTTAGAGTGGCCGAGTCGGAGCCGAGGTCGGCTCCGAACCCATCCAGCAAGAAGAAGGCGAGAAGAAGACAACTAACATGGAACGTTATGGTAAGAACATAACTTCTATTTATGTAATATATGTGACAACCAAAAAATGTGTTCTTTTTGTGGAAAGAGTGATTATTTAATAAACAATTGTGATAAGAGAAGATGTTTTGTTGTGGAAAGGTAAGACACGAAGCAAAGAAATGTGAACTGATGTGTAAAAATGTGGGAAAATGGAACACAATTCAGTTAATTGTGATGAACAACTACATGCAGAATAAAAAGAGCAGATGAAGGAGCATGTACATTATGTAGCAGAAAATTAATTGCATGAACATGAAAAATAAAATATACAAGAAGAAATGAAAAACTTGGAGCATAAGGAACATGAGAATAATGAAGGTGAGGAATTAGTACTAGAAACAAATGAAGAATATAATAACTAGAAAAAAATAAGAGCTAAAATAAATTCACTAGGTGAGAAGAGTGAAAGATGGGATAAAATATAAAAATGTAACTATAAAAGAAAGTAAAAAAAGATAAGGGTAAGATGAAAATATAGATTTGGAAAAACTTGAGAGTCTTATCAATAAACGTTAATAGTATAAAATGTTAAAATAAGGTTAGATGTATTAGCATGGTGTATGTTAGTTGACATGCATGTAATTATCTTAGAAGATGAAAGAATCTTAACAGAGGGTGAAAGGAACCAGCTGGAAAACTTATGGGCTGGGAAAATTGTATGAAACATGGGAAAAGATGCACGTTCAGGGGAAGTACTATGTAATGAAACAGTTAAAATTTTAGATTATACTTTAGTAGAGCTAGGTAGAACAACAGTATTAGATATAAGATATAAGAAGGACATGTACAGAATTATTGCAATTTATGCATTTTTCACTAAACAAGGAATTTAGGAAATGTTCAAAAATTCCTAAATTATGTGGGAGTAAATATGGAAATAATATGGGTAGGAGATTTCAATTGTGATTTGAGGAAAAGAAGAAGTAATATGGGTAAGAAATTTCAATTGATTTGAGGAAAAGAAGGAAATAAGGGAACGATAAAGAACAAAGGAAACAGGTTTCTCAGGCCATTTGGCTGCATGGGTAGAAATAAAAGAAAAGGAAGACTATATAAGGATAGGTAAATGCATTAAAAGATTGAATGAAAAAGATTTAAATGTAGAAGAGAGGAAAGAAATTGATAAAGTATGGGAGGATCATGTAGAAATTAGAATATTTTATAAAAATTGGACTGATTGCTGGTTAAGTTTTAAAGAGAAGTAGAAAATTATTTTTTAAAATGTCAAGCGATGAAAAGAGAAAGAAGAGCAAACATTTAGATTGTTAATTCAAACAGTATTCAGAAAAATATTAAAAATTAATAAATGAAAAAGAAATCTATGCAATGAGTCAAGAAAATGTTATCTAAGCAAAGGTAATTTTTACAAGGAAAAAAGAAGAAGTTCTGTATTTGAATAAATGGTGAGAGAAAATGAGAGAGTAATAAGAGAACTGGAAACCAATGAAGGGGAAAAGTGAGTACACAAAAAGAGATATTTGAAGTAATAGACTAATATATAAAAATACATTTAAGAAGACCGAGATAAAAGATTGACAAATATGGGAGGTAAATAAGTTAAATAAAAAAGAGAACGAGATTATGGAAAAATTATAAAGTATAGGAGAGCTTGATGAAAATTTAAAAGACTTGGATATGGAGAAGGTTACAGGTTTAGATGGAATTGGATATCATATGTATTATAAAATGAAAAACTGGCAAAAAGTATATTTTGTAGAGGTTTTGAATGAATGGTTAGAAAAAAGGATAAATGGAAATGAGATATGTATGGGGGGCATGAAATTCATATGAATGAAGGGTTAGAAGGAAGACATTAGGAACTGGAGAACAATAGTATTAAACAATACAGATTATAAAATATTTATGAGAATAAGAGGGAAAAGATTAGGAAAAAGCATGGATATACTGATGTAACCTATGATTTTTGGAAAAAAGGGAAAGGAAGTCAGGATTTATTATGGGTGTTAAGAGAGGTAATAGACAATATTATAAATAAAAAAGTGGAAAATAAGTATTGGTTGGAGATGTAAACAAAGCATTCAATAAAATTCAATATAAGGAAATATATATAGAATATTAAGACATTATAATGCAAGCAACAAAATAATAAAATTTCAGTATATGAGAATGTTATTAAAATACTATTAAATGGATGGTTAAGTAAAGAAATAAGAATAGAGTGTGAGATTAGACAAGGTTGTCCAGCAAGCAGCATATTATTTGCATTAATTATGAATGTGATTGTAAATGTAATAAACAGAGAACTGAAAATAGCAAGAAATAGGATAACAGAGGGGATTTATGTCCCAGTTATACTAACTTATGCAGTTGATATAGTATTAATTACTACAATAAGAACTTGTTGGAACAAGGAACTAGGAAATTAAATAAGTGCTTAAATATGCTTGGTCTAAGCATTAACAAGGATAAAAGTAAAGGAATTGGATTATTAGGACAGTTAGAAGGTATTCACTTTAATGATGAAGAGGTAGATATTTTAGGATTAATGTTTGGGACTAATATGAAAAAGGAAACCCAATGGGAAAGAGTGATACAAAAAATGAGAGAAATATGCATATTTTGGAGGTCATATATATTAATGGGTTCGCTACATAATCTCAAAATTTTCAAATATCGAATTTCAAAATCTCAAGACCATATAGCTGAAACCCCTAAATACCAAAAGACCAGAAGTGCGAATTTAAAAACCTGAAGTTCGGAGATGTTGAAATAGTGCTTCTGGTGTTGCGGTTTGTGAATGGATAGGTGGAAGGTCAAGTAGGTATCTATGTTTGAGTGTGTTGGTTAGGGGCTTTAGTGTGTGTTGTGACTGTGATGTGTGCGTGCGAGAGGAATGTCGGTGTGTGGTGGTGTTTTCGTGTGTTTGTCTGTGTAGTGCAACCTTGGAGTTTGAATATTTAAGTAGGGGGGTGTTGGGGTGCAGCCTCCCACGTGGGTGCAGGGGGGCTTGCCCCCCTTCTTGTATGTAGTGTAGGTTTGTGTGTTCTTGTTTTGGGTGAAGGTGTGTGTATGTGTATGTGTGTGGTGTATGTTTATTGTATTGTTCTGGATTTTAAATTCCACGCTTTTGGTCTTCCGGTCTTTTTGTCTTTTGGGTATCTGGTCTCGGAATTATGGGCTTTCAGTCTTATGTAGTGAACTCATATTAACATATAAGGAAACAATTTGTTTAATAAATTCTACTCTATTAGGTAAGGTTGCCTATTTAGTAAGTGCATATATGATCCCACCTAAATATGAAAAATAACTGTTATTGATTATATTTTCATTCATATGGGGACCAAGAGTAAACCTTGTAAGGAGAGTAATTTTGTATGTGCAGGAAGAAGAAGGAGGATTAGGATTAATAAAGCCCATTGTACATGCAGCTTCATTGAATTTGTATAAAGTGTTGAAAGGACTGAAAGAAGAAAACTAGAACATACTAAATGATATATTGAAAATCAAATATAAAGATGTTTGGGAAGGTTTAAAATATGGGAAAAGATGGAAACATAGTTTCAATAATGAGAATAAAGAATATCAAAATAAAATATTATGGAAATTGAAAAAAGGAGCGTGGAATAAAACAGAATAGAATGGTATGAGAATGTAATGAGGGAATGTTATTATATTTATCAATGGAAAAACATAGATAATGAAAAAAGAAATGCAATTATAATAAGGCTTAAGTGGAGCAAGAAATGTATGAATGTAAAGATTTTATGTGGAGATTAATGATAAGTAATCTGCCTGTCAAAGTAAATATGCTATATAAAAGAATTCAGAAAAGTGTATGTAACCATTGTGGACAGAATAAGATGGCGGAACATGTTTTCTTAAATTGTATAACAGTGAGAAAATTAAGGGAAAAATATATGAAATTAATATATTAAATGATTCTAAAATTGTAAACCACATAAATATGAACATGATAGAATATGGATATTATCATAACAAAAGAACAAAGGAAGTGAAAGAAATCAATAAAAAAAATGTTTTATATATTGTGGGTCATATGGAATGAAAGAGTGAATGAGATAAAATATAATGGATACTGGTATTAGTGGAAATTTTGAAAAAGATAAGTTTTTGATTGTGGGGAAAAAAGAGAGGGGGAATAAATGAAATACTGGAAACATATGAAGTTATATGATGTTGCAATGTAAAATGTAAGTAATTGTAAATAATGTATATATTGTACATATTGTAAAGAATGTAAATACTTATGTAAGCTGTTATATTCAATAAAGAACCCCTACTCTTTTCAAAAGGTGCCAAAGGATCTTTTATGTCCACTTGAGCTACCATCAGCTCAAACTGATGCCACCTTGGTTTACTTGGTAAATCATGTTTGGATCAGTTTTATGAAGTGCTGACTGGGGAAAAGAGGTGAAGAATATTTAAGAATGAAACAGTTTAACGCTGTGATTTTTTTTAATTTAATAAATACATTAGTTAACCTGCAGTGAAAAATCTTACAAGAAACTTTATTTGATTACTTTTCAAAATGTACTTCTAGCATTTTCATTGCATATTTTACTCATGAACAGAAAAGTTTGTTTACTGGTAATACAGGACAATCCTTTCTCTGCCTTTTTTAATTTATTTAAGTCTTTTGTGTTTCTAGTACTATGACAGTTATAGATCCCATTCCTAAGTCAAAGTACAATTAAAGTTCATGAAATTAGTATTGTTTCAATCTTTGATGTTAGTCAGAAGTGCTATTCACAGTACCCACAATGTGTCCATTCTGGCTCCTTATATAACGACTCCTGCAATTCGTATGGAGTTACATGTATTGGTATCATATCCAGGTATGATTGTAAATTCTTTTTTATAAGACCCATTGCTACTACTGGAAGTGTCTGGTTATCTTTCTTCCACATTGCCCTCATTTCTGCCTGCAAATCCTGGTATTTTATGACTTTGTGTCTCTCTGTACGTAAGACATTGTGGTGACTGGGTATAGCAGTTTCAATGATCAATGCTACTTTTGTCTTCTTTTCATGGACAACTATATCTGGTTTTCTCGCATCTATTTTTTGAACTGTTGGAAATGGATGATCCCATTTGATATAAACTTCATCATTGTTTATGATGCTTTGTGACTCATGTTTCCAGTGTTTTCAGCTACTTCATTATTACATTTACACAATCCCCATTGCAACAGTCTTGTGACATTATTATGCCTTTTAGTATACAGTCCTTCTGCCATTAGTATATCACAACCAGCAACAAAATGTGCAACTATTTATCTGTTTCTCCCACATGTTCAGTGGACTTTGTAAATCAATCTGAATGTAGTCCACTATCTTGGGCTACCAATATTAACTTTTCGTCTTTTGGTTTAAATTCACCTCTCCTTCATACCTCTCAGCCTCTTGGAGCAAGAAATCTGGACAAAGCTATAAATAATGGGGGGGGGGGGGACAAAGCCCCCAAAATAGGGTCAGTTTTTAAATATTGCTCTTACAAACTTAGAAACTTGATAGCATATCAGGTTTCGTGTTAGTATGAATTTTAAGAAGAGTGTGAAGTCTAAAACTCAAATTCTGTCATTATTTTCGGACTTTAATCTTTAATGACTTGTCAATAATTTGCCAGAATGTACCAGAGGCAAACGGTTTACTATCAAAATTGTGAACGGCACTATGTCGACTGTCATATAGTCGAACACGGAAGTTCGAAATCGGTAATGTCGAAGACAAAATAATCAATCTAGGAATGGTTTTAACATGGGTCGAGGTAGGGGAGATGTTTGTAGTTCGGAATAATACTGAACACCTACCTTGACCCATGTTAAAACCATTCCTAGATTGATTATTTTGTCTTCGACATTACCGATTTCGAACTTCCGTGTTCGACTATATGACAGTCGATGTAGTGCCGTTCGCAATTTTGATAGTAAACCAGGCAAACACCTGGACATTCTGCAAAAATCTGTACACTTGAGATGTATACTGTCCTTAACAATTCCTGCGTTTGATCCTGATGAACATGAGGTTGTTCCAAGTGTATTCTATACTTGCAACTAAATTTATGCATTTTCCACATTTCTTGCCTTCCCATCTGATTCTTCACCTTATATTCTTTCTTTTGTTTTTGGGCACATTCAGTTGCTGCCAGTTTTATTATCTACTTCTGGTTTGATTTCCATTCACTTTTGACACCGACATGCTTCTGCTAAACTAAGCATGGAAGTCATCTTAGACTTATTCTCCTCATGTTTCAAAACTTTTACACATTTGGGTCTTGTGAGGTCAGCAGATATGTATGCCATCCCAGAACTGCAGATCTATACATGTAATCACCTAACTCCTTCAGAACAGAGAATATATATAGACTTGGTATGGACTGATTTTTAGAATCATTTGATGAGCATGAAGCATCCTTCTTGTTATCCTGTCCAACCTATCCAATACCTTTTAGGGTCAGTCAGTCACTCTAAAACTGTAAGTTAAGACAGGAAGAGCAAATTGGTTTATAGCTTGGACTTTGTTCCTTGATGTCAGTGCTGTTTTCAGTATTAATTTAAGTCATCTAAAATATTCCTTACTAAGTTTTATAGATTCATAGGTGTGTTCATAGGCGTGTACTAGGTTAGTGGCAATGGAGCCTATATAAGCCTAGCCTAAGAAAATTCCCTGGCATCATGCCGCCCAAAGTTAGTTCCCAGTGCCCTTGTCAAGCAAGTCCACTGAAGTGATCCCTGGGGTGAACTTCCTGTTATCCATCCACTCATCAAGCTTTCTCTTAAAGAGGGCCAGTGAAGTGCTCTGCTTGACGTGAATGGGAAGTTTGTTCCAGAGTGTGGGAAGTCTGTGGGTTAGGAACCTGTCCCTCCAGCATGTTCTGTTTATTGTGGTAATGAGGTTTAGGTCCCTGGACAGTGTGGCATGGAGGGATTGGGATTTCTTTAGGTGTAGCATATCTAGCAGCTCTGGGCCAGACATGGCTTTGTAGGTCAAGCAGAGATTGCCTCTAAGTAGGCGATAAGAGACAGAGTATAGCTGGAGTTTTTTGAGTCTGTCCATATAGGGCATGCGTCTAAGGCCTAAGATCCTCTTAGTGAGGTGTTTTTGTCTAGTGAGGTACATACCAAATGAGGTGTTGTATTCTAATAGGTCCAATGAGGGTTGAGTAGAGAAGGATTATTACCTCTTTCTTCCTGGATGAGAAATCTTTTGTAATGAGATGTGCCACATAGAAGGACTTTATGACTACAATGCAAAGTGGCTATCAAAGGAGAGGTTGGTGTCAACCTGTGTCACCAGGTCTCTTATCACACCTTCGGTGTTTAGTGGACTACCGCCTATGTGGTAGTTCATGAGCACTGAATTTTTTCCAAAGGGAATGACAATGCACTTTTTTGCATTGAGGTTAAGGCCATGGTTCTGGCACCAGTCATTGGTGTCAGTGAAGCCTTTTTGTAGAATGTCTACATCAGTTGGAGAATCAATAATGACTCCCAGTTTGCAATCATCTGCGAACTTGGTCAGACAGAGTCCATTTGTGTTGGCTTGAACTTCAGAGAAGTAGATGCCAAACAGAAGAGGACCTAGGACCGATCCCTGTGGGACACCACTTGTAACTGGTCAGTAGTCAGATTTGGAGTCTGCTACTTTCACAGTGTGGGTTCTATCAGTGAGCCAGTTGGCAACCCATCTTATGACATAGGGGTTTATGCCTAGTTTAGTGAGTCTATCTATGATTCCTCAGTGAGGGATGGTTTTGAAGGCCTTGGCAAGATCTAGGTAGGCAGTGTGAACTACCTTGGCCTCATCCACAGCTCTGGTGACAGACTCAAAAAAGTCTTATCAGGTTGAGCAGGCATGATCTACCTTTTGCAAACCCAAACTGTGTGGGGTCCAGAGTTTGAAGATTCCCTATGCCCTTATTTATAAGGTCCATGATGATGCGCTCCATAGCCTTACATATCAGACTTGTCAGGATCTGTAGTCCCTCCCCCTTTGTGGAGTGGGATGACCATAGCAGTGCGCCATTCGGTAGGAACAAAGCCTGAAATTAGGCTGTGATTGAACAGGGTACTTCGATGTGGTGTCAGTTCACTTTGTAATTCATGTAGAACACCGCCAGGGATATTATCAGGTCCCATGGAAGCTGTATTCTTGGCTTTGGACAGTGCAGTTTTTACCTGTGTAGCCACGATAATAGGGACTTGGCATTCCTCAGTTATTGTGATAGGCCCTTTAGGGGGTGAAAGGGGGTTAAAGTTCACACTGAACTTGTCGGCCAATATGTTGGCAGAATCAGTTGGTTCTGTATATGTATTGCCATTGTGCTGTAACTCAGAGCAGATCTGAGTATTCTTGACATAACTATAGAATGCCTTGTAGCTGTCTTTAGAATCTGCTGCAATTTTGTTTTCGTAGCTAGCTTTAGAGGATTTGATGATGGATCTCAGTTTTTTTTCTGAGTCTGTCAATGGAGTTTTTTCAGTGTTGGGACTTCACCCTTTTCTGCAACAATTATTTTCCTTCTGTTGTGGAGTTTGTGTATGGTGAGGGACCACCAGATTGGCTTGGTTCTGTTTGGTATGGCCCATTCCATGCACTTGTGTATGTGCTCATACAGTGCATTGGTGTATGATTCAGTCATGCACCTATTTTCCATTTGAATGGGTGTCGTGAAGTTAGTCATCTCTGTTTTTAGAAGTCTAAAATTTGCTTTGGAGAAGTTTTTTACAGTGGTTTCCTTTGGGGGGGGGGTGAGGGTGGGATGTGGATATCCATGGTGATTAGCTTGTGGTCAGATCTGACCAGGGAGGAGTTGATTACTGGTATAGAGCAATGGTCACCCATGTTAGTAATGACCAGGTCAAGGATGTTTTTACCCCTGGTGGGGGTAAGAATGAGTTGGTCCAGGGCGTTGGAATTAATGAATTCCAGAAAACGTTGGGCAAGTGTGTTGGTACATGAGTAATTTTCCTAGTTAATGGAGGAATAGTTAAAGTCTCCCAGTATAAGGGTATTGGGTTGTACCCTAATATTTTCCAGTGTGTTTAGGAAGGTGGAGTGGGAGTCTTGGGACATGGTGGGGAATCTGTAGCAGGCTACAACCTGGATTGCAGTTTTACCCAGTGTTAGTTTACCTGAAGTATCTCTGATGTGATGTTAAGTTGTCTCTCTCGCCTTCATTCTTGCTGGTTGGGTTCAGAGCCAACCTTCGGCTCCGACTCGGCCATTTTCTAAAGCTCGGAGCTACTTACTGGCTCGAGGCCTCCCTATATCCCACAATGCCTGGCGCTAGACCCCCAGATCTCGTTTGCCGCTTTAGCTACGAGGTTGCGCTTCACTGGCTCAGGTTGTATTAATCTTTTGTATTTTTTGTAGTTAAACTGTTAAGTGTATATTTTTCAAATCTTTTGTTAAATCAGAGTAATACTGTAGACTAGTCTTAGTTCCCTGTGTTTTCTGACCTTTAGGAAACTCGTTTTTACTTGAGAGTCCCGTCCTCCCCCATCTCCCTAAGTAGGCCGTTTATGTTAGAGGCTATCCCCTTCCCTTTATATATTGTTTTATAGTAGGAAGTAGTGTTTTAGCCTTTGTAGTCTAAGATCATAGTCTCTTAGTTTTTTGTTAGTATAGTTACCTATAATTTTTGTGTTAAGGTGTGGGACTAGTGTGTGTGTGTGAGTGTGTGTTTTTTGCACTAGTCAAAAATCTTATCCATCGGTATTCCTTTTATTTATAAATGTCAAAGGATACCAAGGTATCAGGGTTCAAGAAGTGTGACTCGTGCTGTCAGAAAATGTCTCTGACAGACGGTCACACTTCTTGTGTTTATTGTTTGGGTTCCCTACACCTGCAGGTCTCTTGCTCGGTATGTCATGCCTTTAGTCCGAGAGTTCTGCAGGAGCATAGAAACAAGTTAATTCTCAGGGGTTTACTAAAACCCGAGGGGTCTCCAGCAAAGTCTCAGCCAGCTAAAACCCCTAAGCCCACCAAGCTGTCAGCTCCCAGTACAGAGC